>NW_013952977.1:35468-37099 GCF_001266775.1 Austrofundulus limnaeus
GTATAGCGGAGCTCAGCAGCTAGGTTTCACTTTCAGTTTCACCCGAGAGCCTGCAGGAGTCATGGGCGGGGTGTGTGGGGAAGGGGGGGGGGTGCGCTCTGTCATGAGGAAGTTCGGCTTAAAAACACATCCCAGGGGCGTTTCTGGTCCCCACCTGTCATTTTGCTCCTCAGCATGGCTTCCTAAAAACTCTGCAGGATTTCTCAAACATGCATGAATGAGTCAGAGCAAGGCTTTGGGCGTGTTTTTTATGAGAGTATAACATTATAACATGATATAAAACTCAAAAAGGTTGATTTTACATTATATTGTCCCTTTAAGAATGCTGCATAATGTTGCACTGTCATACCACTCAGGTAGGAGATGGGTTCTGAGATGATATTTTGATGCAAAATGTGAATATGAAGCTYAAACCAAAAGCTAAGGAAGTTGTAATAATGCTGCTGAAGCATCCACAGTGAAACCAGGCTTGAACTAGCATGGACTGAAAGAAGAGGAAGAAGACGATATCCATCCAACTACCGTATTTATTCATGTATAAACATAAAATTCACATAAAAATCTAATCATCAATAACCTGTGTATTACTGCCCCCCCCCCCCACACACACACACACACATTTTGTGGATGATTTTTATAGTTAAATTTCTAGTATTATACATGAATAAATACAGTACTTCTAACACCAGAGGACCATTCACATTGTGTCCTCATCAAACAGGTCAAAGACATCTGCAGATGTTTTGGATGTTTGTCTCTCTCGGTTCAAACGAGCAGAAACATCTCCGCTCACAGAGCTGAGGCCAGTCATTGGTCGACCTGCTGCCAAAAGGATCCCTGCTGCAGAGGAGGTGGGAGCAAACAGGTGCAGCGAGGTTTGACAACATCAACTCCCACCTGCACAGTGATCCAACAAGTCACTCACATCAAACCCAACACATCACCAGCAAAACCCATCATCCCAGGAAACAGACGCTGTCAGGGCTCATTACTCCTGGATTGTTTGCATGGATACTGATGAAGTCTCTGATGAGAGATCTGCACACATCAGCCGTGATCAAGCCAAATACTAATTAATCTGTACTGAGCCCAAGCACCCTGATGAGAACACCTTCAGTATTAATTACCAAACAAATAAGTTCAGGTCAGACGGTGAACGACTGTGAAACCCTTCAGCACTGCTTCTAGCTGACCTGCAGTGGCTCACATTTGCATCACAGTTAGATAAGTCTTCTAGTAATGCAAAACCTTATTTYCATTAACACATTCAGACAGCAATAAACGTTGGAGGAGAAAAGAAACCTCCTAACCTGCAGATATAGCAGCCAAAAAACAAAGTCAGTTTGTGGAGAAAAAATATAAAAGTGTAACAGCCGRGTTCACACTGTAGCTCCTCTTTAAAAGCAATTTTGTGAGATTGCTGTTCTGGAGCAAACAGATGTAATCCCAAACAATTTGAAGTGAATTATTCTGCAGAGAGAAAGATTATTTACTGATGAAAAACACTGAAGACAGCTGCCAGTCCTCTTAGAATTGGATCCGTTTCACAGCAATAATACCAGTGTTAATTTAACACCCACAGTGTTAATTTAACACCCACAGTGTTAATTTAACACCCACAGTGTTAATTT
>NW_013952977.1:40306-43679 GCF_001266775.1 Austrofundulus limnaeus
ATTAGTATGAATTCACTTATAATTCTCCATATTTCTTCAGAATACTCGTTTTTATCATTCTCTTCAATATAAACAAAGATCTGCCATTTTTAACTTAATCTTCCAGACCGTTCCACAAACTTATTCCCTGGATTAAAGTGGATCGCTCCTTAAGGCTCGTACAGAACCAGGGTTTCACAAACATTTCAATTCCCTTAAGATAATAACAGCTCTCTCTTTTAACAAAATTTACATGAATGTTGGAAAGTAAGAGACCTTTATGAGCTCTGTACATTCACAGCAAAATATTATTATCGACAAAATCATAGAACTTTAATAATTTCAATTCATGAAACAACATATTCGATGGATAACTGTAATTTTTGTGATAATTCTTAGAGCTCTTTTCTGTAAAATAAAAATAGGTTTTGTGATAGTTTTGCAAGCTTTACCCCATACTTCAATACAGTAAATTAAATGTGGAACAATTATAGCGTTATGCAACATAAACAGTGCTTTATCAYTGAACAGTTAGGACACCAATAGATTTGACTATTTTTGTTCTTAAACAATTTATATGATTTTTCCTTGTCAGTTTTTTTATCCATGATGACACCTAGAAACTTCACTTGACTGACTCTACAGATCTCAACATCATCAATGTTAAATGAAACATCTACAGTTCTCTTACTGTTACAGAAAATCATATAATTTGTCTTATCTAAGTTTAATGATAATTTATTTAGTTGAAACCAACTTTGTATTTTCACAAATTCTGTCTGTATCATGTCCAACATTTGTTCAATATCTTTACCGGAACAAAAGAATGTTGTATCATCAGCAAATAGAACACACCTAAAAAGATCTGACACATTGACCAAATCGTTCACGTACAAAATAAATAACTTAGGTCCTAGAATGGAACCCTGCGGCACTCCACATGAGATATTTCAAAGCTCAGATCTTACATTATTTATTTCTACAAATTGTTTTCTATTTTCCAAATAATGATAAAAATAATAATAGTGTGAAATGTTCAACCTATAGGCTGATTGTGTTATGATTCCCTAATCCTGGTCAAAAACTACCCTACTTTCTAATCAAAGATTTTTAAAGAGGGGAACCATCTGCCCAGTCTGCCAATCGAGTGCCACTGCCCCCAATGTCCACAGGCATGTCAGCCAAGACAGCCCAGACACATCCAGAGCTTTGAGGAGCCACAGCCGGAGCCTAACCTCTGCAATCTCAGTCCACATGTCCCCCGACCCAGCTGCTTCCACAGAACACGTGTTGGTGAGACTGAGAAGGTCAGAGAAGTTCTCTTTCCACTGCCGGATGACATCAACAGCACCTCACCTTCACTGCATACAGTGCTGGTAAAGTGCTGCTGGGGGGTGAAAAGAGTTTGCAAAGGTTTTGGGAAGTTTTGTCAAATCTCCAAAAAATCCTAAAACTTGAACTGTAATCTAAAAACCAAAAAAAAAAAGTTGTAAATGATAACAAAATGTCAGATCAGAGGGGTGAAGTCAAACTTTCTGGGGCCTGTTCAAACTTTTAATGTTCTGACTGCAAGTATCTCAGAGTTACAGCTGGGTTTCTTCACTGATTTTGCCAAACTGCCTGCATGTGGAAAATGTTTCCTTTATTTTGTGTATTTTAGCTCCACCAGATGATGGACTGTTACCAAAACACTTGATTTACAGTATACATGATGAAACATCGAATTATGTTCTCGTTGATGCAGACGGGTGATGAAAATGTCATTTTGTTCTTGCGAAGTCTCTGAAAACTCATTCCGTGCTCAAGCTCCTGGCAGAACTTTCTTTTTGCAGCATCAAGTCTTGAATGATTGATCAGAAGTTTGTGGGAGAGTTTGTTGATGTGGAGAAGCGCTTGGAGCCTGAGTTGTGCCGGCAAGATGATTAGCTTTGAGGAGCAGCTGGCGGTTAGGAAACACATCCATCAGTATGACTCTTTCTCCAAAGCTTAGAAAATCTGTCACATGGTGAAGAACTCATGGAAGGACAATCCTACATAAAGAGGAGTCCCTCTGATAAGACTGAGAAGTCAGAAAGCTGTTCAGGATGGTAACATTTCAGCATTGGAAACACTTTCAATGTATTCAGCCCTCATGCTGAAAGGAGTAAAGCCAACTGGGAAATGTTTCAGACATTTTGAATGCTGACATCCATAATTTTCCTCAGAGACTGTACCATCACAGGTGTGAAACGTGGTTGATTTCGACAAACAGCACAGAAAACTTTTTCCAAGACTCTTACACAATCCGCCTTCCAAGGATTTATAAAAACTGTGCCAAGAAGAAGAGTTATACATTAACCTCCTCCTGAGATTATCCCCAACCAACACCACTCTGTGCTCTCTGAACACATTCAAATCTAAATCCTATCAACTTACAGTAACTAAACCTCCTTTAAAATAAAAAAGCAACCAACACTGTTCTATCAGGACTCTTATTTATAAACTTCTTAGTGTGGAAAGGAAAAAAAAATTGTATAGGTCCTCTGGACGGGTTCTTCTTTAATGAAACGTTTCGTCTCTCCTCCAAGAGACTTCTTCAGTCTGAGAGTTTCAGGCAAAATTCAGGCTGAGCCTGAATTTTGCCTGAAACTCTCAGACTGAAGAAGTCTCTTGGAAGAGAGACGAAACGTTTCATTAAAGAAAAACCCGTCCAGAGGACCTATACTTTTTTTTTTCCTTTTGATTTTTTACCTGGATTACTGAGATGCATCAGGACTTCTTAGTGTGGAATTTAAGACTTAAGTGTTGAAAAAACCATAAATTTACTCTTAAGTGTAAATGCCAGTTATCAAAATTCGTAAGTCTAGAATCACTCTTGTTTTCCCTGATTTCCCAGTTTTTATTGACTGGTTTGACGCAACCGTCAACTCAAAATCCACATTTTCAAAACAGTTAAACGCAGAGGCCTAAACATTGGCACGGTGGTCAAAATGACACATTTTGTTTGCAAAAAGCAACAACTGTGTCAAAACATTTAAAATGTGGATCGAAATCAAACTTTGCCTTCAAACAACTCAACTTCGACACAATGTATGACCTCCAAACAATCAGTACACAATGGGCAACAAAATACAAAATACAGCACTCATGTGTGAATCAGTGCACCGTTGCTTGTCGTTGTAGCCTATGACTGTACGTAGCTTACATGACAGTGCTGTTTGTTGTCAAATTTGCCCTCTTGCAAAAAATGCATCCAGAAGCAGATATGGTTTGATGCTTTTATTGATTACATTTTTTTTCAAACTGTGCCTGACAAATGAAATATTCCAACAGAGAATACACTCACCGGCCACTTTATTAGGTACACCACGCTAGTAACGGTTTTGTGGTCATAAAGGGATGGACATGGTCAGCA
>NW_013952977.1:44120-48211 GCF_001266775.1 Austrofundulus limnaeus
CAAATCACCTTTCTTCCCCATACTGATGCTCGGTTTGAACTGCAGGAGATTGTCTTGACCATGTCTACATGCCTAAATGCACTGAGTAAGTGTTAATGAGCAGTTGGACAGGTGTACCTAATAAAGTGGCCGGTGAGTGTACATAGAAATAAAAATAAAATCCTTTACTTTGTGAGAAATTAAGTAAATAAAAACATAGTCTTTTACAGTAAAGAACAAAAATCTATAGGCCTAGACTATAAGAGTATAAGAGGACAACACAGGCCTGCAAACTGAAGAAGGGTCAAACAGGTGCTTTTGGTGATTTCTGATCAGGGAGTTTCTAAGAGCTTGGAGCAGATGGTTTCTGTTCTGTAACCACAGCTAAAACAGAGTTTGGACTCCTTGAATGACATCAGCATTAACTTTCARTCCAATGAGAATGGGTTAACACATTGCAAGAGGTTCTGCTCTGCTGAGAGGGTGATGATGAAGACTGAGAGGTTCCCAGTTCCTTCWAACAGGTCAAACCAGTCAATAAAAACTGTAAGACAGGTCCAGAGGACTCCAAAGRGTTGCCACTGGGGGTCTGAGATGGACTGAGAAGACAGAGATCACACAGAGAACACAGCTGTCCTCCTCCCCACCTGAGTGTTATTCTCAGTTATAATGAACAGAGGAACTAAAAGAAGATGTGGAGAACAGGTCATCAATACAAACGAAAGGAGGAGAGAATTACCAGTGGAATACTGTTCAACTAAAAGGTGCATATTTCTGTGTGGTTTTTGGAGAAAATATTAAACTGTCAGCTGGTGAGAGACGAGCACCCCCCCCCCCACACACACACATACACACACACACACACACACACCCCAACACACACACACACCCAAAAGAAATTTGAACTTTCCTTTTATCATGTTTTCTTTCTTTAACTCTTCACGTAATCTGTAAATTTTATTTTGAAATTCTATACTCTCCCACGGTACAATGATGGGTGGGTGGTTGTTGGAGCAAGCAGATGATGAGCAGTGTGTGGTGTGAAGGGGGTGTGGTCTGTGGGTAGTTCAGTGGGGAGGAGGAGGAGGAGAGGAGGGTGCAAGCTCAACATTTCCTCAGCCTCTGAGACAAAGAACTTTAAAGCTGAGTTTTTGAAGAAATCCACGAGATTCACTTTAAATGTTTGTATTCATGATGAGGTTTCCCAACCTTTTTACACTTGTGTACCCCTGAGCCATGTTATCAGACCACCAGTACCCCTTCAGTCAAACGTAATGATTCTCCAAAACTATAACGTACAACTGATTATTACATTAAAATTATTTATTTAACGCTTTAGAACGTTTAATTCTCAGACATTTTATTTTTTTCAACTCAAATTAAACATAAAGATGAAAACATTGCCTTGAAAGTGAATAATTAAAGAAAATAAACCAGGTAATGGCAGGTGCAGGAAGCAGCAGCATCCTAAGTACATCAGAAACTCAACCAAACGAGCAAAAGCCGTGAGATTCCACATTTATACAGGATTCAGTTTTGTCTTAATTTCATGACTCCGTCTGCATTTTCTGCATTGATGAAATCATAGGGCCCTACATATCTCAGTCCTATTTTTATTATTTTTTTACACTCCTGGGAAATKTTTCCATGAACTCCCTGTAATATGCTCGCGCACCCCTGGTTGGGAATCACTGCTGTACTTAAGTACTTTTTTTTTGTGTATCTTTACTTGAGTAATTATTTTTGGGGGACTTGTGACTTTCACTCCACTACATTTCAAAGACAAATGTTGTACTTTTTAATCCACTACATTCCTAGGAAGCTTTGTACTTGTTRCTTTTGGTTCAGCATAGTTTTGTAATCGGCTGTTGCTGTTTTTCTTTCTTGAAATGGATTTGACCACACTATGTTCCTCACAGGGGCAACCAGTCACAGTCATAGCTCATASATAGGATAGATTTGGAATGACATCATCTACATTAATGGTCACGAGCTGAGCTCCACCTTCTTTTCAAACAGAACCCAGCAATGGAGACGGTTCAAGAATCTCATGCAGAGAAACCAGCACACATATCTCAGCTCAGTGTTTGAGATTTTAGGACTGAAAAATAGTTCTTATCAGTTTAAATGTCGTCTGTGTTCACCACAGATAAACTACATTTAAGAACTCAACACTCAGTTTCTTGTATTTTTATGCTGAAGTCTTTACAGGTGGTGAATGTGTCGCAGAGTGGTTGTGTGTGTCAATACATCAGGTGGCTTCTGAGAGTTATAAGGTTCTGTAAAATCACTGTGAAAACAATACAGCAATGTACTATTAGAAAATTTTATTTGTACTTTTGACTACCTTTTTTTTTTACTTTTAAATGCATGTACTTTTGAATACTTAAGTATTCTCAAAAGTAAGTACTTTAACTTGAGTAGATTTTTGACTGAGTAATTTTTACTTGTGGTTGAGTAGGTTTGATGAGTATCAATACTTTTACTCGAGTACCAGAGTTGAGTACTTTGTCCACCACTGGTGATATCTGTGGAGGTAGAATGGTGTGATATTCCAGCACATAGACACATCCAGACACAGTTTTAGACTCATACCAGAGGGCTGTTTCACAAAATCAGGGTAGGGGATTAAGCTGGGATTTTCCAGATATCCAGGCTGAATTAAGCCTTGATTTGGTTTCACAAAAGCAGCAGCTCATATGTTACAGTGATTTATCGTGTGCAGCCAGCCTGCTCCAGACAGGCTTAGTTAAACCTGGAGTCTTGTCTGTTCAGTCAGTGGTCACATCCATCAGAAAGCAATGTTTTTTTTTTTTAACTTTTTTTAATCAGTCTGCAACAGAATACCACTGATTAATTTTGACATTTAGTCAAGTGCTGTTATTATTTTAACATTATGAAGGTCATCATTATAAATGTTATTCTCCATGTGAGCATTGTTACTGTTTGATTGTTTCTGAATACTGCTGCTGATTCAAGTTTGACAGAAAGGCCCTGAATAGACTATCACACATGTTGAGGGGATTTGAGAAATGACCGATAAGAAGCCATAATAACTCCAAACGTGTCGTCTTTTCCAATGGTGTGCCCATTTTTGAATGACTTTTGTTGATGAAACACTTATTGAGGACTTTCACAYGGTAAAAAGTGTTTCAGGACAGGTCCGTCTGGCTTTTCCTGACAACTATCTTCATGAGCCTTGCTATTTTTCTGAGGATGGCATCCTCTATTCTGGGGCCCATAATTCAGCATGGCACCAAGAAGTCCACATCATACTACAGAAATGTGTGATTATGTTRCATATTCAGTAATYKAATATTTGTACAGGGGACAGTTTCTATGGGACACAGTCAGTGGCGGCCCCCCTTCGAAAACAGGCCACCCTCCCTGCAGGGGATTCTGGTGAWGGTGGACCACCTCCTGTGCCGACAMACAAGTCTTTTGTTTTAATGGTTAAATAAATACAKAAATACAGGGATGAAATATGTGAGCAGGCACTTAAGTAATTAGYACAAGTCAACATTTTTCCAGGTACTTACCAGTCTGCAAAATGTTCTTATATTTAATCTCTGGTCCAGTCATGTATTGTAGAAACATTGATAAGATGTAGAACAACAAGAGTAACATGAATAAATTCACACATTATATTCTAGACTTCCACTGGTCAGTTTTAACTTTAAGGTTATTCATTTAAACAACTGGGGAATCCTTGAATRGTACGATACAACGCTTTCAGTTMAAAAATGTTTATTTTAGRCATTCTGGTGATCCACTGYTTGCCATGCTGTTTGTCACTCCTTTAAAATAATGGTAGTTTTTCCTTTTTTAGTACAATGTGCTTCATTTCTCMTGTAAGTTTCTAAACATCAGTTTTCATGAAGCCATAGTTTAAGTTGAACTCTTCTAAAATCCCCCTCCGTCCACTTCCAGGTGAAAAACCTCCTTGGGACCACCAGTGTTCAAGTTTCAACTATTTATCTAAAAAAAAACATACAAAAATATATCTACAAAGTCCAAATGTAAATAAAAGAACATGACTTTAAATAAAAGGAAGAGAGAGAAACAGGTCTGTCCCCATCTCTTTGCTGTTTCTAAGCTCATTAAATTCACAT
>NW_013952977.1:49287-51936 GCF_001266775.1 Austrofundulus limnaeus
GTCCAACACAGATCCACTGATCCTTCAACACAGAGCCTCTTCAGAAGACAAGATGATAAATTTTAAAAATCTGTATTGTTCCATACGAGTGTGTACTGAACCTAAAGCACTGTTCGATACGGGTGCATGTATTGTTGCACCCCTAATAAATAAATAAACAAGTAGCTCAGACACTGCAATTATGTCTTTATTCTTCTTTATTTCCTCTTCAAACACACTTCCTGGTGTACACGTACATTTCCATTCAAAAGGAAAAACTCAAGTGAGGTTAAAGTGCTGAGAAATGAAATAATATATTTGTAACCATCAAAGTCATCGTCACAATCAAAGCTGACAAAATAAGCTTGTTTGCATTTCCAATGAGGGGGGGRAAAAAAGAAAAAAAAGTGCAACAAATTTCATTTTTTTTCCTCCGTTTTCAAACTTTTATCACCACAGCCGTCCCCTTCAGACACACATGCAGACGCACACGCCACCACGCATTAACCTAAACTCAGATCTGCTGCAAAAAAATACAAATAAAAAAATTCACAAGTTTCCATAAAGAAACTGTAGAGGAGCTTCRGTACGACTGCATCACATTCTCATGCTGTAAGACTTCAGACAAGCAGAACCACGAATTATCTCCTGTAGCCCCACTGCTCAAACAGACACATCTACWGGTGTCCGATTAATAAAAAACACTGGTCTGATAAAGAGTGGGCAGACATGGGTTTACAGCAGGAAAAAACCTGAAGGACAGAAAGAAACCAAACTATTGTTTTCTTCCATAACGTCCTCCACAGAGTCCATGTGTAGAAACATGAACCCAACAAACGAAGGGATTTACCTCGGGGCTCCGCTGCACCCAAACTTTACCAGAGAACCAGCACTCTGAGCCGTCACACAGAAAAACAAGCAACTACAACCGTAAACACGTGGTGAGGGAAAGTTCATGATCAACTACAAAAAAAAAACCCTTTATGTTTTTTGCATCTTCAGGACCGAGCAGRGCCACGAGTCTGAGCTCAGACCTGTCATTTCCAGACGACCAACAGGACGGGAGAGTCCACGCTGACACTTAAAGGCAGACGTTTCACAGCTTTTTGAAAACGAGAGAGCGCTACAATTATTACACGGGAGGGAAGGTGTCAAGTTTTAAAMCTGCTGACGCCAGAAATTATGAAAAAAAACTGTGTCCAGAAATAYATCTGAGTGGGTTAAAGTGCATTAATCTGCACCAGGTCTCTGCTTTAGCCGTTACTACTGGATCAGAGCTGAACCGTCAGAGAAACAAAGAAGTTCATGATTAAATGGAGTGTTTTAAAAAAAAAAAAACATCTGCTCTGCAAACAAAACTAACGTGGTGTTTGAAATTAAAGACTAAAACAGACAGGTTTTAGGGAAAAGTTTGGAACTCTAATTAAACCAAAAAAAATAATAAATTCATCAAGATTATTCAGGTTCTAGACAAACGTTTGAATTTACTTAACAAAAAACAGCCGTGGCAATCCTGCCCTGCCCAGAGACGCTCAGAAGAGAAGTTACTTCAACCTCCTGATCACCAGTAAAAAACATATTTGAAAAAAGATGAACTCTCCAATAAACACGTCAGAAAGTCTTTGGTTGAGCATATGTGCAGCACCTCATTTAACACAAAACACAGCTGGGTCTAAACGCAACACATCCTGAGCTCTGCAGACGCAAGAGGCAGGGCTGACCCTGCTGGAAGCCACATAAGGTCATCATCCCCCCCGCAGCCGGCAGTGGCTGCTTACAGACGTCATTTCAGAACAGATCCTCTGCGCCGTCAGGGACAGGGACGGGCTCGAGGAGTCACAGCTCTCTGCTTCAACGYTAACAGCTAATTATAGCTTTCACAGAAGTGGTGTGAGGGGGAGCGGGGGCAGCAGGGAGGCCGCTTTTAGCCTCCGCATTCATCCAAGTCKGAGGAGACGTCCTGTCCCGTCCTCTCACGACCACAAAAAAAGGGTTTCAAACGCCGTGTTCTTCCCAAAACACACCTGGCAAGACAGGAAGTGACACGTGAAGGTAAAGATGGGGGTTCTCAGCCTGTGGTTTAGGAGTCGGACACAGCACCGCGTCACATAGGATCCCATTACAGGGCTGCTGCGGGGGGGGGCCACCCTGCGGGGGCTCCATGTGCTGCTCCTTTTAAGGAGGCAGCCAGTTGGTCTGCATCCCCCACAGCAGGCCTGCCTCACCTGTCAGTCAGCCTGTGACGACCGCAGGTCGTCACAGGCTGACTGACAGGTGAGGCAGGCCTGTGACCTGAGGTCACTTACAGAGAGGAAACACCAAACCAGTCTCAGCTGACCAGTACCAGGCTGGGAACTGGTTTAAAAGGAGCTCATTAAACAGTGGAAAGTTTAAATAAAAAGCACAAAAACTCTCCTGAACTGCTAACAGGAAACACCGAAGTTTAAATGTCAAAATTAATTAAAACAAAACAACTTCTTATTTCCACCGATACAGCCTTTAAGTGAACCATTTTCTAATCCTCCCTCCTAAACATCCTGCTCTTTAAACTGTTTTCAACTTTCTTTCCCAATACAAGCATTTTTTTTAAATATTTTTTGATTTTTTTTTCTGATTTTTCACATTTTTTTAAACACGAAGGAAACCAAATTTAAAGCTACAGCACATCAC
>NW_013952977.1:52242-56534 GCF_001266775.1 Austrofundulus limnaeus
GGGGGGGGGAGGTTTAACACTTAAAAATATCACTTCCTGTTTGACGGTGTTGACGTCTCTGTAGATAAGGAATGAGAAAGGAGCCACAAAAAGAAAATGTCCACTTAAATTGCTCCTTGAGAGGAACAGAATTTATTGCCACTGTGGAAAATCCTCTTTTTTTTTTTTTAAGTTGCTATTCTCTCTCTCCTCAGAAGCAGCAGATCCTCCTGTCACAGACGGGTCAGTTACACGGCAGCCATGTTGGAATGTTCTGGTTTGCCACATAGTAGTTGCTGAAGTTGTGATCTCTGACGTAGGGCGCGGGCTGGTAGTAGCAGGTCACGCAGGAGGCGTCGGGGATGGCGCTCAGCTCGGCCAGGACCCTCACGGCCATCACCGAGAGCAGATGGAGGGTCTGCCTGCGCTCGTGGCCCATCAGGCACACCGTGCTCTCGTTCACCACCTTCCTCAGGATCTGCAGGTACTCGTACTTGCTCTTGTCCTCGCCGATGAAGTGGCTCTGGAGGTAGGCCTCCACCTTGCGCTGCTGCTCCCCGATGTCGGGGAAGTCGATGAAGAAGCGCGAGCACATGTACCGCTCCAGGGCCTTGAACTCCTCCTGGTCCGCGGGCTGGAAGTCCCGCACCAGCAGGTTGCAGTACTTGAGCAGGCCGCCGCCGCGGATCTCCTCCGGCCGCTTGGTGGCGATCAGCTTGCTGCGCAGGTGGTGCAGCGCCGCGTCGAAGTCGCCGTACATGCTCTCCCCGCTGACGGTGGGGTGGCAGGCCTGCGACATGGGCGACTGGGCCCGCTCGTAGTGGGACAGCACCGAGTCCAGCAGGATCTGAAAGGAGTCCACGCTGAACTCGAACTGCCGCCGTATGGAGTCCACGAACTTCAGCTCCACGTTGCGGCCGTTGTTGTTGGACAGGGAGATGAGGCTCCAGCGGTCCTGCTCCGTGTTGACCTTCACCAGCTTCTGGATGTAGACTTCTTTCAGGGTCATGGGCGTGATCTTGTCCTTGTTCACGCCTTCGGGCAGGAAGTCCAGCAGGATGCCCAGCACCACGTCCTTGACGAGCCTGAACTCGGCCTCGGTCGGCAGGTCCACTCTGAAGATCACGTCCAGGTCCTTGTAGCTCCAGCCGATGTCCTGAACCAGCACGTGGCTGGCTGTGGAGCCGTTGAGCCGGATGTCCTTCACCCGGATGTCGCTGAGCTCCAGCCGGGAGCGCACCCTGGCCACGATGTCGCTCAGCTGCACCTCTAAGGTGGGGAAGTTCCCTCGCCCGTGGACCGGCACCACCTCCGTCAGAACTTCATGGAGCCTGCTCACCTGCTCCCAGGTGAGAACACTGACAGACCTGTTTGATTCCTCCATGTTCTCACACAGCCCTGATTACCTGGGAGATTTAAAAACACTCATTAGTTCAAAACATCAACTCACTTAATCACATATGGCTGTTTGTTTAAAATGTTTCAGCACGACACACACACACACACACACACGAGCTCGTGAGGCTTCTAGAACAGTTCACCCTCCTCCCTCGTTCCAGAACCGATTAAAGCAGCTGTTTTCTAAACCGAACAACCAGAACTACCTGCGCGGAACTAGAGCTGCGGAGGAACACGTTCAGCCCAAACAGTCAGCAAATATTTGTTTCAGCTAAAAATCGAAGAGGGCAACTTGTTACCCTGTAAAAAGAAAACAGTTAACAAGCTTAGGTTAGCTTAAAAAAAAGTTAGGTTTGGCTTCATTTCGCTCATATGGCGATGAGTTACAAGCGGATATTTTAACGCTAAACGAGAAATCGTCTGGGTAAAACTTTAAGCCGCTGCGTTTATTTTAAAAAAAACATACTTAAAACAGCGAATCAACCATAAAAGTTCAACATACGTTACCAAACGTGCACTCCGGAAGCATTCAAAGTTGAAAAATGACGTTAACTCGGCACACACCTCCACATAATCCACAATCTGACCCCGAACACACGCAGTCAGTAGAAAAGACAGCGTTTGAACCAGTGCCTGGCGTCAGACACGCCTGGTTTATAAAGCCGAAGCACCGCCTGACCGGGATACATGCGCACAAGCGCCACCAAGTACTGCCCACCGTGCAGACGGCACTTACTGATTCAAAACTACAACACGAGTCACACACAACACGATACAACACAAGACAATTATTACTTTGTGCATTTACCTCCAAGTACAAAGTCTTTCCTTCAGCAGACTGCGCGTTCAAAGAACCGTGCAGCTTTATTGTATCATTACGCCAAACGAAGCTTCTGATTGGTCAGGGAGGTTTTTGCGTTGCCTAGTTGCCAGATGCGTCTCCAGGTCACAGAGCATCCATTTGTTATCAAAATACTTTCATTTAAATATGCTTGATACTAGTGAATGTTTTGACTGTACAAATGTGGAGAAAACCCCACATTTCTAAAGAGAACTGTAGTTAAATACAGTATAAGCTATATGGTCACAATTTGCATCAGAAATGACAAATAAATATGAACTATGACTTCATTTCTTTATTCTTGACTTGTTTTTCCCTATTAGGTTCATTTAAGTGACAGAAAAAAACAAGTTAATCTAAAAAATACTGTTGCCTTACATTATCTACAAATTAAAATAGGGTTTTGTGGAAAGATCGTGAACAATTAATAGCTTACCTGTTTTAAATAACTTTTTGAACAAGCTTGAGGACATAGTTAATGAATGAAAGAAACTTTTTACATAAAGTACCATCATTTAAATTGATTTGCGTGGTTATTTGCCAGTGCAACACCTTCAGCAAGAATATTTAAATTGCTGCTAAAACAACAAGGCTTGACTAATAACGACTAATCTGAGCCCAAAACCCCACTTTGAATTGCTTCAGATATCTAATCGTAGTCACAAGACTTAATCCAGCTTCTCTTTCAGCAGTTTGTAAAACTATACACACAGCTGATATTATTTTGTATGAGTAACGATCATGTAAACAGGTTTACAGCTCTCTGCAGCACAACAAACAACACAAATTATATTCTAAAAGGAGGAAATACATTCTAATCCCACTGATRTGTTCGTTGTGGTTTTAATGTGTTTCATTCTGTCAATACAAAAACAACCCAAACATCAGAAAATCTTTATTGTCGAAGCATTTCTGTGGAAGGAAGTCCTTTTCATTCAGTCACTTCAGTGGAAGACAAACAGAAAAACCCAGCCTGAATGTAAGTTTCTCTTCATGTGWAAACACTGAAAATCCCTTTAAAGGGACAAATTCATGAGATGATGCCAGCGTTTTTCAGAAACCTCAACCTGAAAAGTCTTTAGAATCATGGATTCAGAAGCTACAAGTGATTAAAACCCAAAACTGAGTTATTAACAAACGCTCCACAACTGAAGGTGATAAACTGTTTACCTGTGTTTTGTTTTTATGTTTTTATTGCCTGCATGTGTTTATGTACACTTGTCTAAAAAYAGTTTTGTTTTGTTTGTTACTCTGGACAACGTAAGAAAATTTGCCATCGTGATATAATAGTGATTAATAGTGATACATATATAGTGTGTATATAGTGATTAATGTGTCCTTTAAAACAAATACAATGAAATGAAATGAAATAAAATAAAAAAACATGCTTTCTCAAGTTTAAAGCCACCAATTCTAATTGTTTTTAAAAACTTGTGTATTTAATTGTTGCTGTGTACTTTTGGGAAAGAGAATGTGTTAAAAATGTTAAAAACTAAAAATTTTTTGACCATGTACAATTTATTATATTCCAAACTATTACTTTCTTTACTTTTTCAATATCAAGTTGTATTTTTTTATTTAAAACAAAAAAAATTATATTTTTACCACAGAAATTCTGGTTTTTCTGTCTGAGGTTTGAAGGATAAAACGGTTTGGTTTTGTAAAATATTGCAAAAAACTATTGCTATTTTAAAGGACATGTCAAACTTAAGGCCTGCAGGCCAAATCTGGCCCTCATYAGTATTTTGTCTGGCCCCAAAGGTAATACAGCATTTCAAATATAAAATAGTTTTATGGTTTCTCCTTTTGTCACTGTACTTAGTGCAGCCTTTTTCAACAGTAGTCAACTTTATCACTGTGTTTTCTTCTATTAAAGTCAATAATTGTATTTTAAATAAAGGTCATGTTGAGTGGATTTGCTAGATTGTGATAAAATGCATTCTAGGAAATAATAAATTAAATAGTTGTGAATTGAGAGTAAGGCATAAGAAATAAATGATGCATACAGCGGGTAAAATAAGTATTGAACACGTCAACATTTTTCTCAGTAAATATATTACTAGAGGTGCTAATG
>NW_013952977.1:57927-58930 GCF_001266775.1 Austrofundulus limnaeus
ATTTGTTAGAGTCTAAACACTATGTAAAATATGATTCAGAAAAAAAATCTAGTTCTAGAAGAATAATTTGTTAGATAACATTTAAATCCAGAATATATTTTTCTGTATATATTGACAAAAATTGTCCCTCGGCTCAGACCAAGTGTTGAATTTTGGCACCCTTGTGTCACTGAGTTTGATCCCCTGATTTAAAGCAAAGAAAAACAGTTTTTCAAATCATAAAAACTTACATCACTGAGTGAAAAAGGAAGTCAGAGAAACCAGTTTCATTTAAGTYGCTGTTTTCCTTTTCTCTGATGGAAAGTAAGTCGAAACCACTAAGTGCAAACCTTGTGGCCTCCCAGCTCTGAGGCTGTTACAGTCATCCTCAGAGGAAACTCAGAGGGGATTCCCTTCCCCTGATACWGACGCTCAGGTTTTATTCTGACGCCATCACAAGCCAAAGCAGTAACATSTACAAGTCTTCATCAGTGGCTGGAAACAATCAGGACTTTACAGGAGCACATCTATGAAATGAAAGTTTGTTTTTCATCTCATTTTGGTGTTAAAAGTGGCATACATGAACACAGCTGCAGTATTTCATTACAGAGACACTGGTGTCAAAAACAGTTATTAGTTATTGCTGCTGCAGCTCATGTAAACTTTGTCTTTAAAATGATTGTTCAGAGGTTTTGAAGTTTTTTTGTGAAAAGATAAAAGACATTTAATTATTCACCTATAGCTCTGTGGACAACATTTGTTTGGAGAAATTAAATAAAACCTGTGACAAAATGAGTGAAAAAAGACCTCATGATAGTTCTTGTGAACAGTATTTATTAAACTTTTACATACTGGTCAGTTTTTTATCACAATTCATTTACATAGAACTATTGTTTTTTATTTTAAAGCCAAAGTGGCAGCAGCAGCTAGCTGTAGCTGTAACTAGGTCAAGTCAAGCAGGAACAGGTTTCTCCCAGGATGTGAAAATTATACAAAATGTTCATTTAAAACTGTCAGTGTGGAT
>NW_013952977.1:60105-65730 GCF_001266775.1 Austrofundulus limnaeus
AGATGCATCAGGACGTGTTCAGACACTTTTATAGCCTCAGTCCAAAAGAGTTGACCTGCCTCCTGACAGGTTCAGTTTTCCTCTTTAGTAATTAAGTTGTATCTTGTTTCGTTAAGGAAACCTTTCTCTGAGGCAAAATAAATGTAAAAAACTGCTGAAAACTCATGAGAACCTGGAAGTCATTCTCAACACTTACTCCAAGCTCGACTCATCAACACACACGACACATCTTAGCCAAAAACATTGGCATTAGCTGAATCAATGGCTTGTAGATAAAAGAAACAAATAAAATAGATTGTAAAGTTTAAAAGCCTCTAAAGTGAACCCTTCAGATTAACATGTAAACTTAAACAGAATCTTGTGTTTGAACATCTTGTTTCAGAAAGTGAAGGCATCATTTCACAGAAACTCTTCATTCTTCCCACAGGATTAGGCTCACAGGGAAATGTTGTTTTTTCCCCTTTGTTTAATCAGAAGAACATTAGTGAGGTCCGAGTCCGGCGCTGGGCGATAAGATTCACCACCCTTCACTGACCTTGTTCACAGAAAAAATAAAAAAAAAACGATGCAGAGGAAAATCTTTCCCAAACTGTAACCACAAAGTGTAGAACACAGAACAGTCCAAAATATTATTATATGGGGGAGAGTTGGAAGGAGCCGGGAGCGTCTGCACATCATGATTTATGCATGAAACAACTACTTACTGCGAGGACGCTTCTGGGCCGAGCCCTTCTTCGGTGTGCCTGTTAGACGTCCACCAAAAGGAAACATGTTACACACAATGAATCAATCTTGAAGCCTCAGAACCAAAGCAATTTATAGATGCAGAAGAGAGTGAAGCCTCTATTTTTGCTTAACTGAGGATCTCAGCTGGATACATAAACAAACCTCGCTGGGAGTAAACATATGGAAGTGAACAGCCGGACTGATGGCATCGTATACGTTTCCATTTTAGGTCCTAAATGTCACAGAAAATATGTGTAAGATGAAAACGTAAATAAACAAATTCCTCGAAATTATTACTGCAAATTATTACAAAAGAGTGAAGAACCCAGAAACTGTGGGATTTAAGGGAGAGTTTGGTCCTTGTTTAACAGATGTTCAGTCATAGAGAACAGAGTGATAAAGAGAGGAACAGAGTCAGGGTGAGGGCCAACCAAACTGGTCCTAAAGCTGTATCAGCCAAAATGTATTCTCCATAGTTTTGCAGTCTCAGGACACCCAAATTCACGTAGAAACCAGATCATTGTTGGTTTCAGAAAAGAGCAACAAACAAAACAAAAAGTATTATGCAAAATTGCTGTGATCCAGTTTTAGCCAATGTAGATTTGATTTGATTGATTTATTTATTTAACAAGAAAAGATTATTAAAACTCAAGCCTGACTCAGCATAATTGCAGTTTTACAGCAGGTTCCTGTTCTGCAGCACATAAAACACTCAGAATTACAGCATCACAATCACATCATTATACACCATGGACACAAAGACAAACAAGCATACCAAATTTCAGGAAGGCAGCATTTGCAAAATAGGACGTCTAAATATGAGCACAACAGAAAGTGTCCAGCAGATGGCAGACAAGATTCTTCTTAAAGGGCTGTAGTTTTGAAATGGACTTTATGTTTTGAGGAATGTCATTCCATGATTTAGTATAAACATAGAAGAAAGACCTCTGGCCRTAACAGTTTTTAAAAGTTGGTAATATCAGTTGTCCTTTTGTAACAGATCTAGTTGAATGACCACTTCCAGAATTTTATCACACTGGAATTTAATTTTTGAACAAGAGCTACATGAGAGAGGGGGGATTTGGATTTATAAAATGCAAAACACAAAATCTCCAGGTGTAAATAAATGAGGAAGTCTCCAAAATGTATCAGCTTTGTTGTGTGAGTCGCAGAGGCATTCAGTCCTGTTATACCAAAAATRTGTGCAACAAATTTTCACTTAAAATACTTGCTGAGTCATCATGAATCCTGGAAGTTTTCCCACACAAATGTTGTTTAGAGCTGAATATTAACCCAGTGTTTTGGGGGGTGTGGGGTGTATTGTGTAGTTTCCAGGCACATAGTATATATTTATACCACAATCAAGTTACTGTGTTACCTTCAGTTGTTATGAAAATGTTGTATATATCATAGCCATGTCTAAAGACCTTGAAATTGGCCTCTCTCTCTTTAAGAGGCTCCTACTGTTTCAGACACCCCCATTTCGGCACATCTTCACAACAGTGCTTCCAGGGTGTGGTGCACTGTGGGGAYGGGAGCTTGGCTGGGGACTGCACTGCAGGGATGTGGTGCTGGCCCACCCAGCACTTCCTCCTGGCAAACACAGACAGACCCACACAAAACCTGTCCTTGGTCATTAAACAGTGACAGGAGTGTCAGATGAGTACCTGACAAATGCTCACAAGACAAAAACTCACAMCCTTAATAAAAAAATGGACAAAAGCTCACAAATTAAAAAAATAAAATGCATCACAGGTACGGCTCATAAGATTTCTATCACAAAGTGTTGTCATACATCATACAGACTGTGCATCACATTAAAAATGTAAACATATGGCATAAAATTAAAAACACTTAGAAACTACTCAATCTTGCTCGAGTGACTAAAAATATTGGTAAACTAGAAGCACTCGGAGAGTGCAAACCTTCGCCAAGACCAATTTCCCCCATCCTGTAAGAGTTAATGCGCAAAAGATGGAAACACATTTACTGAATAAGTTCTGGCGTAGTGAACATTTAAGCAGGCAGTATGCACGGGATTTCTTCTCGGTGGAGTCCAATGTGAAAAAAACAAACAAAAGTCAGACTTGTCACCCGACGTTATTCATGGTCAAACTGGTGTGGGATTAAGCTCCTAAGTTTTCATCAGTCACATTTCACCATGTAAAACGTCTGTTTTATCCCCTTGTGTGGGTTTGTAATGGTTTGACTCTCTTTATAAAGTGCTTCCTGGCTCCCCCGTCTCCAAACTTTGAGGCCCGGCAGCTCTCTGTTTACAAGCCTAGTAGTAAGAAACAGTTTTGACTGGTTGTTTCRGAAATGTGTTGTATTTGAGAGTTCACATGACGTGACGTGATGTTGGAGAGTCCCCACAAACGCTGCACGCGCTGCAGCCTTTGTGCGCAGTCTGTTTGTCTGTTCAGCTTTTGCTCTCCTACTTACAGCATTTTCACAAGTTGTAAAGTGTACTTCCACGTGTCATTTTGGAGAAATCTGCAACAACGTAAACGCAAAGTATGAAATACCTCCACTGCCGGCGAGGGTGCGTGCGCTCCAGAGCGCGACCATAACTCAGCCTTTAAATCATATGGATGAGACGATTCCGTTGGTCATGATTCAGCTTTGGGTGGACTGGACTGACACAGTCCYGATGGGTCTGCCAGCTCCCTCTGGAAAGCTCCTGTGGAACCCCAGTTCAATCGCTGCTGCTGCACGTGCACGCGTGGCACACATGGCTACTCGCTGTGTCGCGTTCCAGAGCGCAGCAGTGCCAAACTAAAAAGGATTTTTCCTGAAAACGGCTGATGAGCCACTCGTCATCAGAAAATTCTATCTATTTATAAATAAAAGCTCTGCGTGTTACACTATTTATTACATCCTCCAGTAAGGCTGAATCTGTTTCTGTTAAATGTATTTTGGCACAACTTTGCGCGTCCTTTATCTAACTGCGTCCATGTGGATGTAATAATTGTTAATCATGTGTGTCTGGTGTGAACAATAATCATTTTCACATCGTGAACAGTTTCTCAGAATCACCTCTAAGTGTCAACAATGGAGCCAAAGCCACAGAAACGTGCGTACGCCAGCCCTGGAGTTGGAGTGGGGCTGCRCACATTTCCACGTTCAGTTGAGTTTTGATAAATCCGGAGTTTTGCGTGGAAAATGGCGTAAGCAAGGTTTTTGTCCGTACGCACTGTTGATACAGTACATGAGGCCCCTGGAGTATGACAACAGCCTTGTATCCCTTGCAGGCAAAGGGGTTGAAGATGCTGCCCTAACTGGATGATTGGCTGATCTGTGTGCCTGCAAAATCTTAGGCCGCTGTAGACATGCTGAAGGTACTCAATCACTGACCTGTTAGGTCTTTGTGTGAACTGACAGAAGTGCAACCTAGTTTAGTCTCAGGAGGTCATGTGTCTTGGCATCACGTTGAACTCCCTCACAATGGCTGCTTGCTCATTGCAGCAGAGTTTCAGTTGGATTCTGCAGATGCTTCCCACTTACCTGCCTGGCCATGCACCCCCTTCATTGCTTGCCTCTGCCAGTTGAGTAAGCTGACTGCTGCCTTTTCAGTGGTCCCTCTGGGGCTGTTGTCTTTGTACCCCTTACAGATATGGATGAACAACCTGCATCTGAATGCAACTCATGCAGTACACAGATGCAGGAGGTTGTGGGTGTCCACTCAGTCCAGCTGATTATCTGTCTCAGGGGCACCCACCACCTGGGGAATGGAGACTCCATCTGTAGGTGGTGGGTGACATTTGGAAGMGGTACTGCAGCGTAGCTGTGGACATGTTTGCGTCCCAAGAGAAAACACATTGCCCACTCTGGTTCTTTTAGGCAGACAGTGCCAGTTCTCTGGGTCAGCATGTACTAGCTCTCAACTGGCCCAGTGTGCTGCTTTATGCTTTTCCGCCACTTCTCCTGATAGACCCAATGCTCCTGAGAGTCCTTCAAGAGTAGCACTGAGTTATCCTAGTATCTCCCCTCTGGCCTGGGAGAACCTGGTTTCCACTGCTACACAGGCACTTTTGCAGCTCTCCAATTCTTCTCCTCCCCAGGAAGGACCTCCTGTCACAGYTGGGGGCTTAGATCCAACACAACAATCCCAGTCTGATKTTAGAATATGATGGTGAGGTTGGACATACAATGAATAATGCCAGGACCCGTTCCACACGGCTGGTGTACACTCACAAATGGAAGGTTTTTAGCAGCTGGCACCGGACTAGAAGCAAGGACCATGTGCTTTGTCCTATTTCTGTTATTCTTACCTTTCTTCAGGAGCTGCTTTCCACAGGTTGGTCTTCTCTGAAGGTTTATGTTGCTGCCATCTCTTGCTGGCATGTGGTGGTGGGTGGAGAGACTATAGGCCATAGCAAGGATGTGTCGCCCAATGTTTGAACCCTCCCACATGCCTTTTGCCTGTGTGGGAACTCTCTCTGGTTCTCCATGCCCTGCGATCAGCTCCATTTGAGCCCTCGGCAGAGATAAACTCCAYGTGTTGTCGACTCACAAGTCTGCCAATGGAACCGGGTTGGTTTGGGCGTTACTCTTTGGCCTAATGCAGTGTTCCTCCATAAGGTGGCTTCATCTGCGAGCCACTCTCTGCCTCTCCAGCTAGGTAACTTTGAGACAGGCAGCACCCTATTTGCCCTGTTTGAGCACTGGAATCATACCTCATACGGACAGCTTCTCTGCGGCGATCTAACATTTTTTTGTTTGCTGTGTAGAGCCCTGAAATGCAGCATCTTGCACGGTAGATTGTGGGGAGCGGGCATACATGCTACAGGGCCACCAACAACCTGCAGGGGTAATTCAATTAAATTCAGTTTATTTATATAGCACCAAGTCACAACAACCGTTGTCTCAGGGCACTGTACACACACACACACACACACA
>NW_013952977.1:67865-69391 GCF_001266775.1 Austrofundulus limnaeus
GGTCTACCTATGATGTCAATTACAGGCCTCTCTCATCTTTTTAAGTGGGAGAACTTGCGCAATTGGTGACTGACTAAATACTTATTTTCCCCACTGTATATTGTATCGTGACCCCTCTGTCATGATATGCATCATATCCCCAAATACTGTTATTTACTTTTACACTGCATTACTTTAGCATCAGATGGTTTATCTGCCCACTTTACACTTTGTTTGACCACATATGTCTGACTGATTATACAGTCACACTTCTTCAGAGTCAGCAGGCATCAAACAGAACCAGACAAAATGAAGTGTTACTGAAACCTTACTCACACAGAATGCTGTTGGAAGGACAATTCGTTATATATTTCTGGATGCTCAAAGTGAAAATTCTGACTACATTATAAGTGCATTTCAAACATTCAAGAACTGCTCCATAGACAGAGCACAAGTGCCGCAGACTGAGAAATCCCTGAAAAACACAATTGTTGAAAATCTATTCTGCTGTTGAAAATGTTGGATGCAGCAGCATTTCATTCTKTCAGGGACCATTCTTGGTACACTCGGGACGATTGTGTTACATCTAAAGCATTCAAGCTGCATTGTGTTTGATTCCAGCTGCCGGCGAGACCTCACTGACAACGTCACAGATCACCACTCAAGAAGTGAGGAAGACCATAGCTACATATGACCAGGCAAAGCCCTGAGTCATGCTAAAGTCTTGGTATCATGATGAGGCTTATTTGGTTTTCTTGTTGTCCTTGCAAGCAGCTGAGGTAGCTGCTGACTACAGAGAAGGTTGATGGATGGGCGGTCTGTCCTTGACCTATTCTATTGATGTTGATCTCCTTAATAAAAATAAATAAATTGTTCCTTTGGCTCAAATTTGAACTTTATTTTCTTTGGCTTTTATAAGGCACATCTACAGTACTTTGTTTTTATTGAACCTTAAAAACATTATAGGCTCACAGAGATTATCTCAATAAGCAGAATGTAAATGAAAAACAGCAGGTTATTACAAACAGTCTCAACAGAAATGTCACATTTGTTTTATCTGAGTTAGGATGACTGATTTTATAGCAGAGGGATAAAAGCACACGCAGTCCTTGCTGCAAATTGTTTRGTATTTTATTTGCGTTGTGAAGAAATGACACCCTGCTCTTTTATGAGAACACACTGTGACTGTGTTTGGTCAGAGGAGGAAAACATCTAAACCACGAGCTCTGCATTCTTTGTTTTTCTCTTTGGTGCATAAGTTTACAGCAGGAGGCAGCTGTTTGTTGAAAGCTCACGGACTTAATGCCAGACAGTTTCTCTACATCGAGGAGTCATCTGTCACCTTAAAGGGATCCCTGATTAGTTGTAACATTAGACTTTATTTGATAAACATTTATTTTAACTGTAAAATGAAGACTGTAAAAATACTGTAGGCCATTTAGTTTTATAAAATTTTAAAAATATATTTTAACACGGACGGAGCCATTTTATTTACACAGGAAGCATTCTGGGTGAATGATGACGTGGATAGGTCATCGGTGTGAGGC
>NW_013952977.1:70395-71723 GCF_001266775.1 Austrofundulus limnaeus
GTTCCAGGCTGAGTCATTTCTACCTTCTCCTCTCTGTCAACGCTCTCTGGTTTCATTTAAAAGAGTCGATCATCAGATTTGTCCAAGATTAACCTTCAGGTGGATATAGCTCACTAGCAGCCTCGCACCGAGGACCTATCCACGTCATTATTTACCCAGAATGCTTTGCGTGTAAATAAAATGGTCTGTGTGATATATTTTTAAACTTTTAGCTTAAAAATTTACAAAACTAAAACAGCTTACAGTATTTTTACACGCATTATTTTACAGTTAAAATACATGTTTATTAAATAAAGTCTAATGTTACAACTAATCATGGATCCCTTTAAAATGCTGAGGTCAAGTCCGTGTGTTTCTAGACGAGTTGCCTCACAAAGCCTTTGAGCTTAAATAACTCAAGGCTTTTCTTTTTCAGAGATGCTAAAAGATCATTTCAGGCTTTGTAACTGAGAATTTCAACTGAGATTAGGAAAATAAGTCTTCCCTCACAGAGAAATGTGATTTTAAGCAGCAACCACTCCAGATTAGTTAATTTTTCACGTGTCTGTGGGCCTGATGAGCTGCATCTCATCCACTGGGAAACAATCACAAATTTAGATTTTACTCAGGTAATGTGAAGAGCTCTCTTTGTGTTCCTGTCCTGAAACTTGATCCTGTGCAGTAAGAATGTAGAGTGAGTCTTTCATCTAATTTTCCTTGGATACTCACAACTTCATACCCTTTAAATATGTGTGTTGACCTTTTCCATGCTTTGTGAAGTGCATAACATGTACTTAAGCATGGAGTGGAAAAACAATGTAGTTATAAAGGTTTCGTATGCATATTAGGGGTGCAAAGATACAACCCGTCATGGGTTTAATAAAATTTATTAAGAACCAAATGTTGGATTTTTACTTACTTATTTGAAAATAAGTGCAATAATAAGTTTTAATTTATTTGTAAACTAGATACCACACAGCGGTAACATAATGACCCCCGCATGCACAAATGCACCAGAACTCATAAGTCTTTATTCCTAATACTGTAAGTGCCATGCTACTAGGTGCATCCTAACTTTGTAGTGGTTTGGGTGGGGGTCTTTTTAAAAAAAACTGGGGGGGGGGGGTTGACCTGATGGATAGCCTCTCATCAGAGCTAAACAACCAACTGTAGATGAGTCTGACCTACACTGAGCCAGCCAACGGTTTTACAATACACCCCATATTTGAGGAGGGGGCTCCTTTCAAAGTCGGGGTGTCAGGACATGCAAAGATGCTTATAACTCAGAAACTGTTCAATGTAGGAGCTTCAGATTTATTTTGTTGCTTAGCTCTGATGAAGCTCTATCC
>NW_013952977.1:72026-73911 GCF_001266775.1 Austrofundulus limnaeus
CACCCAAACCACTAGAATTTTGGGATGCACCTAGTAGCATGACATTTATTAGGAATAAAGACTTCTGAGTTCTGGTTACCGCTATGTGGTATCTAGTTATATATCATTCTCACACMCCCCCATAATCTGGTCAGTTTGTATAAAAATGAACTAAAGAGAAAACTGATGTTTGACTCAGTTTGAGCTACTGAGCTGCTTTGATGTGATTCTCTCCCAGCTGGCAGGAACAAACACTGGGAACAGATCCTGACGAYACAGACACACTGAAAAGGCCACAGCCTCAGAGTTAGCAGCCAGTGTGGAAGCTGACATTTCACAGCCTACACTGGGAAGCCTTTTAAAGCTTTGTRGGCGTTCATTACATTCCAAGTTAAAGATGGAGGACAGAACGGCCGCCTGCTGGGACAGAGGCCGGCAGGGCAGCGCGTGCTCTGTTTTACCATCATCTTTTTGACCCGTCAGAATGCCTGACTGGCAGAAACACTGGGAACCAGCAGAGGGAGTCAGAGAGCTACAAAAACCATTTTCAAGCCACAGCTTTCAGAGACATTTCTTCATAAAGACACGAGAGCTGATCTGTGCAGGAATCAGACTTAATATTGTGTCAATTTCACAGAATCTAGACGAGAAATTCTCATTCTCTTCACCGCAGGCAGGCAAGAAAACACAAGTGGTGATTTTTAACGACTTACTTGAGCGTCTCGGCCAGGAAGAAGCTCTGCTGCACGTCATCGTAGGTCGGACTGGACGAGTACACGTCCTTCACTCCTGAGAAACCTCCACTCACACGGCAGTATTTATCAATGGCCTGAGGAGAACAAGGATGGTAGGAGAGAAGAAGAAAACATAAAAATTATGAGAGCAATAAATATAAAAATAAAGAGAACAAAAAAAGTGATTTATGTCAAAAAGGGAAAACCCAATGGGTGACAGATCACAGAGAAAGAGAAAAGGAGGAGAGGAGGAGCAGCAGGGCAATGAGGAAAACGTGGGGGAGGAGAAGACATCTTAATAAGCTTATAAAAGCATGCTATAATTAATTTGTTTGCTTGTGACAGATTAGAGCAGGTCCTGGGGAGACGTTCAGCAACCAGCTGCTGTACGAAACACCAGGAAAAATGACTACTGCTAATGATTTCAGCATTCACATTTGACTGTTTTGCTCTCCTTTTGCACAAAGCTGCTTTATAATGAGGAAACACTTTTTTATTTTTTTCTCATTTTGCCTCTTTTGAGGGTACAATGTTTAATTCTCTGTGGCCTCTGGCAGCCTTTCTGTTTTCCTAGAAATCATTAGGTTGTCTTCTTGCTTTCATCATCCCTTTCCTACTGAACAGGAAAAAAATATCAGCTTCTACAGCTTAAGCTGCTTGACATTTTTCTTCCACATTATGTTTTCCTGTTTGTCTTCTACTCTCTTTTGTTCATATGAGCAATTTTGAAATGATTGTGTTATTTTTAAATTAGTTTGTCTTATCAGTGCAGACTTTTGTAATAATAGATTTAGAATACTTTTTTGTCCAACACTGCAAAAAATGTCCACCTAACCAAGTTTTAAAATCTTATATCCAGCCAAAAATAAGTCTTTTTGATCTTGTTTTGAGACTGATTTACTAAACAAGAACTGATAGTGTAAGAATAATAATCTTGTTTTCAGAATGTGTAAGATTATTTGTCTTGTTAGTCTGAAAATTTGACTCAAATTAAGTCAAAATTTCTGCCAATGGAGTAGGAAAATTTTACTTGGTAAGATTCTTGAAATACCTGACTTGACTCATTTTTTTCTTATTCCAAGTATCTTACCAAGTAAAAATTTCTTACACTGCAAAAACTGTCCATCTTACCAAGTTTTAAAATCTTATATCCAGCCAAAAAAAATTTTTTT
>NW_013952977.1:74205-76372 GCF_001266775.1 Austrofundulus limnaeus
GATATTTTATTTAGTTATTCCTCTGCTCAACAGGGTTCTGGTGAAAAAGCAGATTTTTTCCAAACTGACTGACTGTGGATAAAAAAAACAGAATGTAGAGGGAATTGTGTTATTTAACAAACAAACAAGCAAACACAGATATGAAGACACCATATTGAAGTGAACACAATGTTTTATATACCTTAGATCTGATCTACACTAGCCCAAAAATGTGAAAAAGAAGTAATACAATTAAAGATTTCCTGTTGCGTTTGAACCTGTTCTTGCATTAGGTRACACAAACTGGTATTTTTCTAAACAGTATCTACTGTATGTGATCTCAAGACATTTGAGGAGTTGATGAGTTTACTCAACTTTAATCATTGCATAAATGATTTTCTGTTAGTAGGTTCAGCAAGTTACTATTGAGTCCACTGGCTGATTATCATTCCCATCATCCATTCAGCTGATTTACCACAGGATGATGGTATAATCCTGCAYCTCAATATTCTGATTTACTTCTCAACAGCTGTAGCAAGTGCAAATGATGCATACAGAAACATTGTTCACTTATAGCACACTGTAGTAGTTCGTGGTAAATATTGGAGGCACTATACACTGATCATGTGTACAATGTCAGCGGTACTGTGGAAATCTTTCACTCTTTTTTCCCTTTTTATCCAAACTGCAGCTATGTAAATAATATGTCAAGAAGCATGCTTAGAAGACAAAAGCTCCCAGCCTTCATGAAAAAGAAAAAAAAGTTCACTTTTATTTTTAAAACACCAAATGTATACTATTTGTGACACCTTAGGGTTGCTCCCACATTCCTTATTTTGAGACGTTCTCCCCTTCTAACCTTCCACACCTTATTTTTTTACCAATATTTTATTCACTCGAGCACTTGATCAGTTATGAGTATTTTTAATCTCATACAACATACTTATATTTGTAATGTGGTTTGATGCATGATAATACTTAGTGAAATAAATCTTATGTGATTTTACTCTGATGCAACGTGTGGCTAATAATTTTATAATTGTTTTCGTAAGAGTGTGAGCTTATGTCAGGGGCTTGGTTAGGACAGCTGCATGGTGAAACGATGATCATTACGATGACGTATTAAATAACAGATTTTACAAATGTGATTTAAAGACTTATAAAGCAGACGCTTATATAGTGTGGAACTTTTCCCATAACATATTTGTGGTCGATATTGGAGCATGGACTTCAGCAAGAAGAAACCAGTGTTGTGACGTGTACTGCAGGGGGAAGGGTTTCCCATGAGCTCTGTCCCATGTGTCTTGTTGGACCTCTCATTGACTGGTCGGCTGCTGATCAACCGCTGGGCCCTTAAGCCTGAGGCCATGGTTCTCCACTGAAAAAAAGTGGAAAGCTTCCATCTGGTTGAGGATGAATCCCTGCCGTAGGCAGAGGAGTTCAAGAATCTAGGAATCCTGTTCACATGTGAGGCAACAGGAAATAAATTGATGGATCTGGGCCTTGTCCACAGTGATGAGGGAGTTGCTCTTGTCTGAAGTGTGTTAGAAGRAGCTGAGCCAAAAGGCAAAGTTCTTGATTCATTAATCCCTCTACATGCCAACCCTCACCCATGATCATGAGGTATGAATCGTGACTGAAAGAAGATGATCCTGGATACAACTGAAATGGGATGTCTCTGCAGGGTGGCTGTGTCCATCTGAGGTGGTTCAAGCATCTGATTAGCAAGCCTAAATGCACCCATAGGGTTATTTATCTTTTTTTGGTCTGTGAACATCTTAGGAGGGGCATGAGGGTGTCACAGGGAAGTCTTGGTTTTAATGGTTTTAATTCTTCTGTGATTTAACTACAGATACACAGAAGAAAACAGATAAATGGTGTGGCTTACAAGTGTAAATAAAAATTCATCAGTCAACAATGAATAAACAGTTTACTAGAGGTGTCCCGATACCGGTATCGGTATCGGGTCCGATACCAGCATCAAGTACTCGTACTCGTAAAAGCCGGCCGATACTCTTAACCGATACCGCTTTTGTCCCCTTTTTTGTTCCTCCTGTGCTGCGCTGCACAAAGGGTAAACAACAATCCATACCAGGGGGGGGTGGCGCTAACCACTGACAAGTTATTTCTGACCGCACCCCCGAATAACAGAAGAAGAACGATGAGAAGAAGAAGAAGAAGAAGAAGA
>NW_013952977.1:76731-78051 GCF_001266775.1 Austrofundulus limnaeus
TTGTTTTAGTTGTTCCATTTAAGTTTGAACTGAAATTTACTGCACTTTATTACTATTAGTCATTTTTAAAACAGTTTAAGACTGAAGCAGAGTAAACTTCTATAGATGTGCTGCAAAAATTTACGTTATATTTTACATTTTAATTTAAATTTGGTAGTTGCATGTTGAGGAAAATGTATAAAAATGACTTATTTTATTTTTTAATGTATGCAACAGCATTTGATTTGCAGTATTTGTTTTGTTAATACATCCAGAGGGAGTGTGGCCTTATAAAAAAGAGCCTGTTTGAAATAAAATAAATGGTTTCAAAAGTTATGGTGTGATATATWTACCAACTTATCTACTTGTCAGAGTTTGCACTACCCTTTTATTGTCAAACATAATATTTACCCATCAATTTTTGCATGATAATTGCATTTCATTTTCATTCTGTTTAATATTCAACAAGTTGAACAGATAATCCACCCTAACCCCGCTACTTGGTATCGGTATCGGTATCAGTGAGTGCCTAAACTGAAGTACTCGTACTTGTACTCAGTCTTGAAAAAACTGGTATCGGGACACCCCTACAGTTTACTGCTGCTAATGTTTTACAATGAAAGCTTCTCATCTGAGTATAAACTAATTTAAAACACTCCAGATCAGGGTTTATCAGCCTTTAACTCAAGTAACTTAAACCATAATCTCTGCCCTAGCTTTTCAGCCAGTTTTCATGTTCCTCCACTCTGTCCTTGAGAACCTGTTTTGATGTCAACAGATTTTCACCACCAAGGATTTAAACCATAATTCCTGTTATTCATGGGCTGCTACAGCTGATGTGAGTTTGCACTTCTAGATTCACTCTGCACTGCCCTGCGGCCTTTTCTGGGTGTGCGCTCGTGCTCACACAAATACACCCACACACACAAGTTTGTTTTTATATCCCCATGGGGACTGTAGATCGACTTCCATTCATTGTTTTAGTAATTTCTATAGCCCACCCCTGAGCATTTACCCTAAAACTAACCTCACAGGTACCTGACCCTAAAACTAACCTAAACTCAATTCACATCTTAGTCCCAAAGCAAACCCCCCACCCAAAATTAGCATCCATACCTGTGGGGACCAGGCTTTGGTCCCCATGAGGCTGAGTTTGTCTGGAAAATGGTTCCCACGATGCAGCAAAAATGTGCCCACACACACTTACTGTTCTGTACTTATGGGGACTTTGCATTGATTTGTCATTCATTCGCCTACCTACCTTTTCTACAGCCTAACCCTGACTCCTTACCCTAAGCCTAACCTCACCTGACCAAAAACCTAACCTAAACTCAATTCACA
>NW_013952977.1:78724-87014 GCF_001266775.1 Austrofundulus limnaeus
GTGCACGAGCGACCAACTTCAGCGTTGGCTGCGATTTTGAAGCTGAAATCGCGTTCGGTGTGAACGCACCATTAGACCTTTATTTAGGACCAAACCCCTGACCCACCAATGGTATTTCCCCCAATGGAGACTGGGCTTTTGTCTCCTTAAGCAACGGTGGGTCCTCAACAGGCTGTGTACTGGGAATGGTCAAAAATTGTTCCCACCAGGTAGCAAAAACATGTACACACACACACCAAGAAGCTGTAAGCATCATTGATCTTGCATGGGTATATATGACATATTTAAACACAACTCACATCAACAGCGGTGGAGAGAAGTCTGTAAAACTCTTAAGACCACATACAAACTAACTAAAAAGTGCAGCAGGTAACGCAATATAGATAAAACAGGACATGTTTAAAACCTTTGCACAACGTCACACATAACAGTAACTGTAAAGGTAGTTTATTTGTTAACATGGCATGTTTCTATACAATGATGAAATCTGTGCTCTGCATTTGACCCATCACATGTCAGAAACACCCAAGTGGAGCAGCAGKCTGCCTGGGGAGCAGTTAGKGGTTAGGTGTCTTGTTTAAAGACACCACGACATGTGAGCATGGTGGGGAGTTGAACCTGTGACTTTCTGGTCCAAAGTCGGCTGTCCTACCACTACGTCACAACCAACCCCGTTACTGTGGTATTATACAGTACATCTTGAAAAAATAGGAATTTTATTGTGTTCAGTACAACTGCTTACTTCTCTTTGTGACTGAACAATAATTTTTTTATCTGTTCTTCCTTAGGCCAGTAGGTTAGGACATATTCTACTGGCCCAAGGACATCAGCTTCACAGTGTTTTACTCTGTACTTTTCAAAGGATAGGAATGGTTTTGGCTAGGACAAGAACTGCTGAAATTTATCACTGTTATTTTTACCTTGACAAGTACAGAGCCTGGAAATTAAGTCAATGTCTGTTATAGGGAAGCTTCTGTATGTTAAAACAGTGTATGTACTGTACGTTGGCCATTAAGACTGCCTAAATAATTTCCACAACAACTTGGCATCTTGAACAGGATCCACAAGATCGACGGGCCGAGACCACATCATCAATGGACTGATCTCAGAAATCAGAAGATCGCCCCCCAACAGCATCTAGCTGATCTGGGCTGCGACTCCACGCTGGATCAAATAACCCTTTTGATAACAGAAATGCATTAAAACAGCGGTCACCAACCTTTTTTGTGCCACGGACCAGTTTAATTTTATGACATATTTTCACGGACCGGCAGGTATGACGGATGAATACAACAAAATAAAATGATAGCCTACGACCAACACAAGAACTAGTATTTTGTAAATATAATAATAAACGTCAATCCACGCACTTTGTACTTGTATGTAACCTTATTAGCAGCTTCTTCCTGACATGTGTTAACGACTTTTCCCCTTTGCCTTTGTAAAGAAACTTTATAAAAACRTCTGTTTTCACCAAGACAAGCGTCTTGATGCGTCAAGAGTCACAGACGGACGTAACAGTGAATCCGGTCATTTTCCAAAATAAAACATTGTTCAGACTCAAAAAATAAATATGACAAAAATAATGTAAGTAATTTATTCTTTCTGTGCGGCCCGGTACCAAACGACCCATGGCCCGGGGGTTGGGGACTGCTGCATTAAAGTATTCACTTTTTTTCCTCTCTAAAAAATTAACAAATAAATACTATTTGGCAGATTGTTCTAGAAATTCTGATCTTTGAGGACTTCTGTGACAAAGCAGATTAAAATAAGTTCAGGGAACTTATAGGTAGCGATTCGATTGTTAAAAGAAGTAGGTAGAATACTTTTTCTGAGGTAGGAACCTGGCCAGTTCTGAGGTAGGAGTCTTTTTAGGCTCGGAGAGGTAGAAACAGCAGGCTTCTGAGAAGGGATGGGTACTGTGGCGGCTGTGGCAGTGTGGTTAGGGGAGTTGTCCTGGAACTGGAAGGTCGCCGGTTCGTTGTGTCCTTGGGCAAGACACTTCACCCCTAATGCCTCTGATGTGTGTCCCATCAGTRTTTGAATGATTGGCACTGATTAGTCTCCATAGTTGATTGTACATGTTAGCTTTGTAGAGACCTACTGGAGTGCTGTGTGAATGGGTAAATGAGGACACAGATTGTAGTGTGAAGCGCTTTGAGTGTCCTGGATGGATAGAAAGACGCTATACAAGTACAGTCCATTTACCATTTACTGAAACCTGGTAAATTATTAGACCCGATGCCATGTGATTAATTTTGACCGAACTGATAAGCTCTAGACAGGATTGTTAATGGTAACAGGGTAGTGGCATGACGAGAACGGATGTCACTTTCTATATGGTGTTTACAGAAGTAGCCCTATGGATGCTTTTTTAAAACTGAAGCGAGAGAGTGAGAGAGAGAAAAAAAAAAAGAGTGAGTCTGTGTGCTGAGTGACTAAGACTGATTGCAGCTGCGAGGTGTGTGTGGAGCTGAATGTGTGGGAAGTAAGTCTGACAAGTGAGGACAACATGTGAGGGGTTTGAATGAGTGCATGTATGCATGTGTGAGAGTGTTCCCACCTAGGAAAAAATTCCAAATCTATTGTTAAAGTGGCCTAAATTGTGTCCTTCTAAACTTAGTGTAAATGATTACTTTAGGTGAAATAAAAAATAAATAAACAGAAAACAAAATTCTTGTTTTTGTTTTTCCTGAAATGTGCAGTTTTCTTTATTTTGGATCTTTTGTTCAAAACTTTTGCATTTTTGTTTCAGCTGTTCAGATTTTTATTTTCAGTGTTTGGGCAAATTATTTACATTAAAAAGTTCATCTAGTCTAGATGTGGCTTACTTTGGCCAAACTTATTCCTGACTCCTCCAACAACTGATGTTAGGACATTGTATCATAGGTCAGCCATTTGAACGCTCAAGTTGTAACATTTATTGGCATTTTAATATTATTTTTACCAGCTGTAGTGACACTGAGTAAGAGAAACTTTCCAACATTGCCTCAGAAGATGTCTGGATGATTCATTTGTTTTGTCTTTAAAGCTGTTTAAATGATAACATTTTCTCCTAAAGCTTAATATTTGAAAACTGTTGTAAAAATGACTCAAAATTAAAGCAGAGTGAAGGCTGATGTTTATTTAACTTGTGAATTGTGTCAGTGTTATTGTTTGGAAAATCACCAAGAAGTCCTGTTTAAAGCACTGTTTATGTGAGTGACAGATGTCTGAGCTTCATATTTGTAATTGATAAATGTTATGCTAGGCCTTTAACTTCCCTGAAGGGCCTCAGAGAAACACCTGCTTATTTAGAATCTACAAGATCAGAATATTGACAAAATAGGTTCAAATCCTAAAATTACAAATAAACTGAACAAGAATTCAACAGGTTCTGATAGTTTATTCTTGTGTTCATTAATTTAATTTTATTTTAATTTTTTTAATATTGCCATTAGGGTGTTTGATTAATCTATTTCTTCCTGACTTTGACTGCTTTTTTTATTGATTTGATGCAGGGAAAAACAGGGTGTTTCAGTCCTGAGGGAGAAGAAGCAAAACAAGACATTGAAGAACAGAACTGTTCTGTTCTATCTCCCTAAGATTTAAAATCTGTTAACTATTTATCTTTTTAAATTTTTTAATTCTTTTCACTATTGTTTTAAGGTTCCAATGGCATTCCTAAAGATAAAGTATATTAAAAACAAGCAGATTTTTAGAAACAAAGCTTTAGAATCAGAAGCTGTTTGCTGATTTTTTTTATACTCCAAAAGAGAGGGTCAATCTGGGATTCCTAAAAAGGTTAGCAAACTCAGAAATTTTCTCTCTATTCCAACAAAATGGACCCATTCTTCTCTGCACAAGTTGTGTTAACTTCTTAAACTGTTGACCTGAGAGACCTGAAAGGCATGAAGGTTGGTGCACTGAACTCTGAAAGCTACAGGACTGAAGTTATTGTCCTGTTCTGTTCTGTTCTGAACTCTGTGGAAACAACTAACCTGTTGCAGGGAACTTTATGTGAGAACTGGCAGATCTATTGAGCTGGCGAGGCCAAGGTCCAGTTTACAGCTGTCCAGTCTCTCATGGGGGTGTGGATAAGACTGGACACTTGGGTCAAGCAGTGGATAACGCCATTTGCCATCAGAACGAGAGGAGATGCAGTGAGGAGATACCCTGGCTTCAACGTGACAAAAAGGGTCTTTTTGCTTGGCTACCCAAGGATGACCCTTCCTGGTGGGACCTTGAGACCACCAGCTTATGTTTTCATTTATCATTATTCTCAGTTATAAACCAAAGCATTTACCAGAAAAAATTTAAATAAAACCAGCGATTTCACATCAGGGAATATTTCCCTTAMTATTTGCAGAAATGTCTAACTCAAATTAGATAAAAGCAGCACTTAGTAACAGATCTACTGTTTTCATTATTGTGTGTTTATGTGGAAATGTTAAAGCAAAGGCACAAAAATGAAACCTTCAGCAGCAGTTCTCTTTAGTGCCGCTCATCCTTTTGTACAATCTCAGCTAATAAACACACCTGCCAATATATCTGCCTGGCTGGCACATGTGCACTTATGTATTTACTCCCACTCAGAAAAACAAAGAGCTGTGAAAAAGGAAAAAGAAATAAGTGACATGAAGATTGGCAGAAAAAAAAAGGTGAAAATAGAATCGGAAAGAAAAAACTAAAACAAAGATGAAAATYATAAGGAGTCTTCTGCCAAGACTTGTCAGGTCTCTTATGGAAGGTGAACTTTTTAACTCGCTTCAGAGGGAGTCAAGATGAAAAGATCTTTGATTTCTGTTCTATTTTCATAAAGCTTTCATACAAAGCTCCTGAACACGTCCTAAAGTTTGTCTGTCAATCACTTGGAAACTAAAGTAGATCTGCTTCTTCATTGCTCCTTATTATCAGACTGTCACAGCATATTTTTAAATGTGGTTCTAAACTTGACTAGACAATTTAAAAAAAAAAAACCCCGAGGTGCAACAAGATTAATAATTTAGCCAGATATGTTGAGTCTTTGAATCACAAAGGTGGTACTATATGGGTTTTTCCACTATAGCTGGATAAATAAAAGCTGATGCTGGTCAAATTGCCAAACAGAAAAATGTGAAATGGTTCGACTGGAGATCAAGTATCTGGAAGTCTTTATGAGGGATGGTGGGACAGCCTGAGAGATGGATGGAAATAGAGTGGGCGTTTAGTCAGCTGTAATGAAAACACGACTCCTGTCAACTGTGGTAAAGGAGGAGCTGAGCAGAAAGGGACRCTCTTGATTTACTGCTCCAACTATGTTTTAAAGCTCATGAGGTATGTCGGTATGTGATTCCCTGATACATGCCCATGTATTAAGCTTCCTTCGTAAAGTGGACCGGCTCAGCCTCAGCTATAGGATGAGGAACTYTGYCATCCAGGAGGAGCTCAGAAYAGAGCTGCTGCTCCGCGCTGAAAACAAAACCAGCTGAGGTGGTTCTGCCTTTTGATTTGACATCTCACTTGGAGGAGACATTATAGCAGCTCCAGAACACACTGGAAGAATTACACAGTAAATCTTTTCAGGCCTGGAAATGGCTTAGGATCCCCCAGGAGGAGCTGGAGTCTGTCGTTGGACAGGGGATGAATGTGTTTCCCTCCAGGACTTGTTGCCTCCATGCAACGACCRTGAACAGGCAGCAGAAAATGACAGTCAATCTGTAAAATTATTGGTTTAGGGTGTATTCACACCAGGAAAGTCCTTTGGTCCGGACCAAAAGTGGACTTTATTATTTTCATTTGGTGCGGTTTGCATTCACATTGTGCTTTTTTGCAAACRAACTATAACTTGTAAACAAAGCCACRAGGGTGACGATCATTGCTCCCATTGGACAGAAAGTTGTTTCATCATGTGTTTGTTTGTGTCTCTTTCCTGTCCCTCAACCAGCTGGTCGAGGCAGATGGCCGCCTGTCCTGAGCCTGGTTCTGCTGGAGGTTTCTTCCTGATTAGCAGGGAGTTTTTCCTCTCCACCGTTTGCTCAGGATGGGAGACTGTGATGAAGTGATTCAAAGCAGCCTGCTGGTTTCTTCTTTAGGTTGTTCTTTTTCATGTACAGTGCCCTGAGACAATGTATGTTGTGACCTGGCACTATATAAATGAACTGAATGAACTGAACTGAATTGAATTGAATTGAATTGAAAGGACGGGAGCGGGACTGAGCGCACAGACCCAGAAAAAAACATGGAAGTTCTGCGTGCTGCGGTTCTGATGTGCACATTTGTGCTGATAGTACAACTGCAATACCATTTAAAATGCCAAAAATGCTAATTTAAGGGTGGTTTTGCAATGATATTCTGCTTTTGGAGCGGTGTAAGTAAATGTGTGCCTCAACCCAAAGGAGACGAGGTGCTCTGTGTGTTCTGACCCACTACAAGCTGCCAGCAGAGCAGAGCTGCTAAGCAGAAGATGACGAAACAGGTATGATTTCAGTTTATTCAGCTTAGCAACGGTGGCCTGTGAAGTCCAAAAAAGGTGCATGTTTTATGAAGTTGGTTCGGTTCCAGCCCAGTCTGTATTCACACCAGAAGTGAACCGCACCAGAGTTCGTCTGGAAACGAACCAAAACCAAATCAAAAAGCAGGTCTCGGTCCGGTTGTTTGATCCACACCAGTTTGCATGAGTGTATTCACACCTGCACAAAAAGTCCGGACCAACGCTGGAAACGAACTCTGGTCCGTTTAAAGTGAACCAAATGTCTCAGGTGTGAATATGACCTTAAAAATGATCAAATTAAATGTCTTTTCAGTATAACTTATAATAATAATAATAATAATAATAATAATAATAATAATAATAATAATAATAATAATAAATAATGCATCTGTCTTATAAAGTGATATTTAGGACACTCACATTATTCATTCACACACTGATGATGGTAAACTACAGCTGCCCTGGGGCACACTAATCCCCCTCTTGTAATGAATTCTGAATTTCTGTAGCAGATCACATCACAGGAAGACAATTCATCWACAAAAACTATGCTTTATGTCTTGACGTTTTGTAAACTGATATCTTAAAGCAACCAGTCTACTTACTAAATRCTGGTTTATACCAGAGTTATTATTTATGAATGCTCTTTTCAATGCCAACTGGTATTTGTGACTCCTGATCATGTTGCAACTGGTSATATTCAAACAGCAGGAAGATAGGATGAGCTCATTTGACTCCATTGTTTTTTCAACTTCTTATTATTGTTGAAAATCTGTAGTTATATCTCTCTGATTTGAATATAACAGAGTAAAACTACAATGACTCAGAATTTAAAACAATATTTTCAGGAGAGGTAGTTCTACTTCACTGGTTTCAGGCTTTTGAATAAAATTTGAAGCAGCTTTACGGCACAATTAGTTTAATCAAATCACTAAAATGCTGAAGAAAAAGATTGAAAKTTGGCTCATGCTTCTCTTTTAGAGTCATTTCATACCAATGATAAGACATAACCACTGAGTCTCAGCTGACTGAAAAAAATGTACTATGCACTTTTTACATACTTTAATCTTTTATCCTTCAATTGTGGAAATGGCACAAGAAAAACTGAATAAAAAGGTGAATGCAAACAAAAATAAAATTTAATTAAAAAACAGAATTGCTCAAGAGAAGGTTTTCAAAGCCTGTCATTTGTGCGTCATTTTACCCCAGTGTATTTTTAATAAATCAGAGTGCACAAAGCACTCTGAATGCTCTCATACTTTTAAACACCTCAGAGATTCTCAGAATGCTTATTTACTCTTTGGTCACAACCTTCTGAATACATCCATTTCTTTCCATTTTCAATAGTGTGGAACAGGATGCTCAGCAATGGATTTTAAATCATAAAAACATACTCTCCTAAATGGAGAATTAATGCATGCATGGTCAATTATGAAATCAGGAAACATTCTGAGCAGACATTTATCTTTTATTTAAAGCAGGCAGCCTTTTGATTTCTCCAGTGTTGCTCAGGTGGATGTATTTATGACAGCCTGGATAACTGACTTCCTGTAAGACTGTTGGGAGCGTGTACAGCTAAAGAGATGTGTGTCTGTGTGGAGAACTACAGAGGACTGCATCTCACAAGCTTAGTCATCTGCAGAACTGGTCTACATGTCAGCAGAGGTCAGGAGGCTGAGTAGTGGAAAGCTTCTAACATGGAGTTAAAACAATCCCTTTATCTAACAACCAACCCACCAACCAACCAACCAACCAACCAAACAACCCACCAACCCACCCACCCACCAACCAACCAACCAACCAACCAACCAACCAACCAACCAACCAACCAACCAACCA
>NW_013952977.1:87282-89349 GCF_001266775.1 Austrofundulus limnaeus
CCTACCTACCCACCCACCTACACATCCATCAATCAGTTTACTCATTCGATAACACATTTACAAATATATTCTCTTACAACACTTTTTACACACGAGTGAAAAGGGAGCAAGAAGAAGAAAAATCTTAAATTTATAAAGGACAAAGAAAATGTGTAGATTTTATGAGGAAAATGGCACCATCCTGGAAATGGAGGTGAAGGTTTTAAATCTTTAGCAGAATGAGTTTTGTTACATAAAAAATCTCCACTCACCATCTGAAAAAACAACAGTTTCACTGACCTAACATAGGTTCAGTGCTGCCTATCACAACAATCTTTTCACAGACAGTCTGAGTTAAAAGAGGCGCATCTTTTAAGATTAAATACCTCTATTAGCTGAAATTTGTCTAATATGTATTAGCTGTAATTAGGAATATAACAATTACTACTTAAATGATTACTACAATTAAGTTCTCAAAAATGTGCTTGAACATTTTACAATTAAKTCACCACTAAAAACAAATTTGATTACTGCTTCATAAAAAGTTTTTTGATTGTTCAACTGATTCAGTGTCCAAGACAGCAGACAGTAATCGTACACCCAGGATTGTTCAGCCTCTGAAGAGCATCAAAACATAAAGCATAAAAAGTTGTTTTAKTTTTGATATTTTTGTCTTGAAAACAAATGTAGTTATGGAAACTTCACAAACTAAGAACTGATGTCACTGCAGTGCAGAAGATAGTCTGTATGTTTAAGGATAGAATATGTAGCTAAAACACTACCACTACTACAATATTTCAATGATACATTTAGGCAGCAGAACACAATGGTGTTATTGGCTTCACACACTATACTTGTGATAAAGTCAAAATTCCATGTCATCACTAGTTTTTGTATTTATATTTGTTCTCATCTAATTTCTCTTTTAGGTGAAACTTTTCTTTTTCAGTTTTTAAGGTACTTAGTGATAGATGTGGGGACATTTTTCTACACTTGGCTGTTTGAGGTTAAATGATTATGAGACACAGATATAGGGACTAAATTATAGCAGTTAAAAACAAGAATAAGTCTATTTAAAACCATACTATGTAGTTGTGCAAAATCCAACGGGGGAAAATGACGGTGATTAAATTGATCCAAGTACAATTCTTCTTCTCTGATGCTGTCTGTCGGTCCAATTTTAAAAATAAGACATTAGAAGCAAACAGTTAATTTCTTTAGTGTTTTCATTTGTGTTTTAACAGCTGCGCACCATTAAAGCAACCCCTACAATCCAGAACACAATTAGGAGGAAGAAGAGACCAAACAATCTAATTTAACCTCTACATTTCCCTACACAGACATTGTTTTGATGAATACTACCAGCTTAATCTCTTTTTATATAAATATCTGTGCAATGTTAAAGGTGAAATTTTCTGAATTCTTTCTACTAAATCTTTGAAATGTAAAGCATTTAATTTTTATGAATTTGAAACTAGTTACAAATGGCTTGAAGTGGTTTTTAAACATGTTTTACCTGYGCTGCCTCCCAGCCCCACTGCCTGTATTTGGGATCRTGGGTGAACCTCCACATGTACCAGTACGTCTCAATGACCTCTGGCCTCAGGATGTAGTACTTCTCATTCTGCCGAACAGCCACCGCCTCCAGACCGCTGTCGAACTTAAACGCCTCCGGACCGAGCTTCAGCACTRGAGTTCAAAGGAAAACACAAATAAAAAGACAAAGAAGAATAAGTATGTAAAATCAGGTGGATCACAAGAAAACAAAATGAAGTGAAGACATTTTAAAAAATGAGATAGGTTGCGGAAGAAATAAGATGTAAGAGAATTATTGGGAGCTGAACGAAACAGCAAGGAGATAAACATTATCTATGCTCCGTGTTTGTTTTAATGGCTCAGCTGGTGGTGATAACGAGTCAGTGCTGAAATGAAGAGTAAATGAGGAGGTAATAAAAAGCATCCGACTGCATTGATTTTACTACCTTTTTATCTTTTTACAACCAATGTTTTCTGCCAATTAGGTCTATATGAGTAATAAGAGTAAGTATGGAAACAGCTGAGGGGCTGACAAGACAGCAAGTGTCACTA
>NW_013952977.1:90080-91563 GCF_001266775.1 Austrofundulus limnaeus
GTTGATTGGTGCAGCCGGTTTTGTGCTACAGTTGACCAAAAATCACTGAAAAAAAAGTACGAAAACAATATGACTCCGGCTTCTGCTTCGCGTGCGAGGGTCATAATAATGATCCCTCATTAACCAACAGATCAACTTCAGATATCCTGTACAATGCTGTAAAAATATCCTCTTTGTTCTTGATGTCTTCCCTMCCTCCCCCTTCATCTGTTGCTGGGGCAACCTCTCCTCTGTCTCAGAGTAACCTCACAATTACTGACCTCACACTCAGTTGTGATGGAGAATCACAGAATGGAGTTTCTGTTGACAAATATTGATCCTCTGTCCCAGCTGAGGAGATGATCAAATCTTTGCTCAGGAGTTCAAAATCTGATGAGCAGCCTGCCATCATCATCATCATGTGTGAATTTATTTTGTTGTGTCTTGTAAGCCCATATGGGCTTGGCACTTGTAGTTAATGACACAAACCGAAAAGAAAATAACTTGCATCAACAAGCAACACAGTATTTCAACATCCACTACTGGACTGGACACACTCATATTAGGATTTCTTTGAAATGCCTGATCACTGTGGAGGCTGCCTGCCTGTTCAACTCATTTATTATTTATCATCAAAAGAAAATCAATTACAGGACAACAGAATTGTGATCACACCTCGGTCTTTGGTAGCATCTGGATACGTGAGCTCTTGTCCTCATGGGAGTAAATTTATAGGTTATTTTGATTTGTTAGTTTTTTGACCTAAAAATAGCAATCTAGCTGAGGTTGATWCTTCCCATGTGAGAAACCCATTGTTTTGTTTGTGCACCTTAAGAAAACCACAACTACACACTTGGTTCTCACACTCCTGTCAGATGTTTGTGTATCTGATTGTATTTTTAAGGCATTTTGAGATACATTCTTAGCTGTTTCATTTGAGTTGTGTGTCAGTTTATGGTCCTGGCAGATGTATCATGTTGTTAACATGTTGTTCCCATGTATCACGGGGTTGCTGCTGTGTATACATTGTGTTTCTGGAGTAATGTAGTGTTGTAACTGTACCAACAATGGCTACACTGCATTTGATTTTTTTTAATACTGTCACACACAAAGCCCACACTGCACGGGTGCATCCCACCCTCCCTGCAAAAGTAAGGCCCCCTACAAAAGCGTGCTGGAAAAGAAGACCCTCAACATCCGCACCCAGGAGCACATGCCCGACATCCATACACCAGCCGGGAGCGGCCCGGCATGAAAACCCATACCCGAGCCCGCAAGGTGCAAAAGACCCACCGGGAAGTCGAAACCACTCAGAACAATCCAGACCAGCYAGCTCCCCCAAACCACATAAGCTTAACAGGGCCAGACCCGCCAGGTTCCAGGAACCCACACAGGAAACAGGAACCAGAACTGGGGTGGCCTAAACCAGTGGTTCCCAAACTTTTTGTCTTCTGACCCACAAAATACCAATGGCAAAAACTTGTGACCCCAAATATTACTGGTC
>NW_013952977.1:91802-99887 GCF_001266775.1 Austrofundulus limnaeus
CAGTAGCAGAGACCTCTTCCCCCCAACGATTTTTGGATGATAAACATTTGTATCAATTCAACAAAACAAGGACATAGTAACAATATTTTTATACTACATTTATCCATTTTAAATATACTAACCTCACTCCTTTGTAACAACTAAGGCAAAAATGTCATTAATTCAGAAAATCTTTTCAGGACCCCACCTTGATGTTTCGGGACTCCTCTTTGGGTCTCAACCCCAACTTTGGGAACCACTGGGCTAAACGGCACTCAGCCCCCACCCCAGAAGAAAAGCTACACCCACCCTTCAGACACTCCCATGGGCCACACCCCCGCCAGCTGACCGCCCCGACTGCATTGATTTATCARCTGGCTGTTTTATCAAGGGTTGAGCAGTATCAACATAACATTTTATAGTGTGTCGCACAAAAAAAAGTCATCATCACATGACACTAATTGCAGTAATTGCAAAATGTCAAATATTAACTTTTGACAGTTTTACTAGCGATTAATTGCACATGATACGATTTTGTCCTCTGGAAACGAGCCACAGCACAGTAGAGGTGCACTGGTATAAACACTTGTGAGGTCACACACACCCCCCCCCCCCCAAGTCCTCACCTGTCCTGTCATAGGACTCATGGCAGGTGTGGGCGATCTCTGCTCCGAGTTGCAGATAGTGTCCGGCCTTGTCGTCCGGCGAGCCGTCAGCTCCCAGAGCAAACATGCCACCGGCGAAGCAGGCCAGGTGGCCCATCTTCCTTTCCAGATGGCCATTCTTCCACTCACCRATGAAAGTCAGACCACCGTTAGATTTTCGGATGAGGTGGCGCTCGATGGCCTAGAGGGAAAACCAGAGTGTGCATCRCAGAGAAAACAAGAACATAGGAAGTAAGAGATTAACTTTAGGGAAAGAGTAGAAGTTTCAGAAAAGTTATAAAGTTAAAAAAATGTGTGGTTATAATTCAAAGATAATAATGATTTTTTGACAGTTAATAATGAACATGCATAAAATGAGTTTAATTAAAATCTGTCCAGTGGTACTTAAAATGTTTTGTTAACAGAGTTGACGCCAATACCTAATGTTAATATTTTAAACAAAGATCTTCTGTGATCCGTTAGCACCCAATATATGAGTGGCAGATAAATCCTGGCTTTGATTACACCAAATTTTAGYTTAATATWTGTAATATTGCGATAAACCAGTTTTTTTATTTGGTACAGTTGATTAACTCTGACAGCCATCTTGAGTTGGATTGACACCAAATGTTAATCAGCTGTAGATGAACATTTAATAAAGACTTTTAGAAAGTTTCATTAAGATCCAGTTCAACGGTTTGTGAAATGGGCTGCTAAGAAAAGCACGCACACGCACACACAGGTAAAAAATTCTCATTATGTAGGCAGGTCTGCAGTTCTCTGTAAGTCGACAAGTACAGATCTAATCTCAGGCATGTGGACTGGACTGGATTCAGAAATAACCAATCCAACGGAAGCAGACAACACATTGGAGTACCGTACCTCGATGGCATCATCGTAGGTCTTACGAGCTTCTGAGTCCGTCTTGTCAGACATGAGCCACGCCTTTAGCAGGTACTCATAAAAACTGTCCCCTAATCCTCCGAGCGAGGTGTGATCTGCAGGAACAGGAAAATAAATTAACACGTGGAGAGAGAGAAGAGGAAAAACACCTCAAGATGAACACAAAACTCATCAAATAGATTCGTTTTTATTTTTTGATGTTGGTGAAGAACTTTTATTAAGCCTCCTTTTTTCCTCACTCTACCTTTGCAAAAATGTTAAAAGCACACTTCCTTGTTTTCCCTCTTCTGTTTACTCTGCATCTGATGTGATCACATTTCAGCATTCCCAGTAATCCTCACTAATATGGTTTACACAGCTTTCAGGGCTAGGTTCATTTGCAGGACACATCCCTGTCAGAGCCTGAAAGTGTGCARCCACACCCCGAAAATATGGTAAATGGTAAATGGACTGCACTTATATAGCACTTTTCTATCCATCCAGGACACTCAAAGCACTTCACAGTACAATMTGTGTCCTCATTTACCCATTCACACAGCACTCTATTAGGTCTCTACAAAGCTAACATGTACAATCAACTATGAAGACTAATCAGTGCCAATGATTCATACACTGATGGGACACATCAGTGGCATTAGGGGTGAAATGTCTTGCCCAAGGWCAAAACTGAGACAGCTGGACGGGGGATTGAAGCGGCAACCTTCCGGTTCCAGGACAACCCCCCCAACCACTCTGCCACAGCCGCCCCAAATAACCTCCAGAGGGTAAAATGAATGAATTGGAATGCTCCTAAGTCCACTTTAGGGGCAAATTGAACCTTTTAAAAAACACTTTGCAAGTCTTTTTTTTAGTTTGGCTGCAATTTGCAATATCATGCAAACATTATGAAATAATTTATATTCAAAAACTGTACTAACCAACCATGAAAATACTCTTCAAGTTTTCCATTAAGGAGGAAAATTACTGATCAAGATGATGAAGGTCAGTTAGAAGATAAGTGGTAATATTTCCCCAAATGCAGGGAGAAAATTTGACTCCTTTTCCTCTGGCTCTTTCTGGATTGTTATCTCAAATGAGAAATCATCACCTTTTCATAGATGAAAAGTTTCTCCATCTCTGACTCTGCATAGTGAAATCTGAATATTTCTCATATCATGCCTGTAGGAATCTCTTCAGCTCTTTGTAATTACATCTGATACCTGAGCAGATGCTTTGCGTCTCATCATGAAGGAGACTCTGGTATGTGACCAATGTGCCTGAAGGAAACTAGAGAGATACTTAAAGACAGCAAGAGATTGTTTAAAGGGTCAGATCGTGTACTAAGGGGTTGAAGCTTTGCAGTCATATCCTTGGCGTCTGCCTTTATACTGTGTCAAAACGTTTACTACATAATGGCCTTTTAAACCAATTAAAATAGCTGTAATTGATTAGGAATTGTTTCATTTGCTAGTTTGGAATTTTGTACTTTTGTACAGTGATTCCAATCTGTTAAAGATTTTTGTAAAACTGTTTTGAAATGTGTTCCGTAATGAGAGAAATATTGGTGAAATTTACATGTGCCTAATTACGTTTATAACTACAAATCAATCAAGTACACGCAGGCGTGGTTGATGAGCATTGTTTAAATGGCAGTAATATACTTAATTAAATGACCAACTGATTAATTGGTCTAAATCAGAATTGCTCAGCTCAAGGCCAACAACACACACCAGGTTCTTGTTCCAGTTTTATCCAGCATCCAAGATCATAATTTTATGCAATATAACCAACCTGATGGCATACAATTATTTTTCTTTTCCTAAATATTATTGCTTTAAATTAATTATAGAAAAAAGGGGCAGAAATTATAAGATTTTTTTCTTCTTTCTGCCTCCTTTCATTTCAGTTTGATTTGTATATATTTTTTGTTGTGTGTATATATGTTGTGTTTATCTTTTGTTTTTGATGTGTATAAAATTTTTGGTTTTAAATGAAATGAATAAACAATTTAAACTACACAATTAACTATAAATACAATTCCCTGAATGCACTGCAACAGCCTTCCAAGCACAGCTACGTACTGAAAACAGGTAGAGTATCTGTTACAAGAGGTTTATAGTAAGCAGGTACATTTACTTCGTTACAGTACCTAAGTAGTTTTTTTTTTGAGGATTTGTAATTTAATCAAAATTTTTAAATAGATACTTTTATTTTATTTCGTTACGTTTTGAAGCTAAAAATGATAGTTTTACTTCTTTACTTTAAAATGTAACACCTAGTTACTCGTTACACAAAAATGTTCGAACTCATTATGAAAGATGTTTATGTACTCAAAAAAATGAAGTGTTGAATTTACTCAACAAAGTCTTCTAGTTGAGTAAATTGAGCAACATATATTGTTCAGTTTATTCAACCTGGCTTAGTGGAACCAGTTTGGTTCAGTAAATTCAACTGTTTATTTCTTAGAGAGTGTGTAAAGGTATTTTTATTTTTACTTTTCCAACATTTGTGAACAGTTTTATGACTCTTTACTTGAGTTGTTTTCTCATCAGTAAAATTTATTTTTACCAATTTTCTGTTCATGTAATTTTACTTTTACTTTGTTATTTTTTTCCAGTAGTTTATAGACCTCTGTCTGTTACTGCTCATAAAGTTCCAAACAGAACATACTTTGTGCTGAATCACAAAGCAATTTGCTGACTTTGAAGCAAAGAAAATTAAGTTTGAACTTCTCAAACTCTGAGGCGGTGAAATAAAACACAGACATGGCTGTGGTGTGCAAACACAGTTCACTGCTGTCCATGTAAGCTGCTCAAATGTTCTGTGTGTTTGTCTGAATATAAACTAACATACTCCARTTTGAGCAACTTTTCCTTAGGATGAACACAGCAACTGAGAGTAAATTTCAATATAGTAGATGTTTATCAGAAAACACAATAACCAAATTTAAAGAATCTCCTCAATTTTTATAGAGTAATGCAACAGAGAGCAACATAGATCATCTTGTTGATATTGCAATTTTAATGCAAACTTCATAAAACTACTCCTCTGAAAAAGAAAGTAACAGATTAGAGGAAGCAGTTTTCTTGGTTTAATTCAGAGTTATGCACCTTAAAACAGGAATCTAGAAAACTGGAAAGAAAATGGCGCTCCATTAACGTTGAAGAATTTTACTTTATTGGAGAGACAGTCTGCTAACATTTAAGAAAGCCCTTCGTAAAGAGAGAACTGTATATTATTCATTTTTAAATGAAGAGAATAAAAACAATCCCAGGTTTCTGTTCAGTACTGTAGCTAGACTAATGAAAAGTCTGTGCCGGCGTGAACATGTTGACGCTGTCTGAAGCCAGCTGGTAGGCTCTGGTGTGTTCACCTAAGCACCTGATTGGTCAAAGCAACAGTATCACTGCCATGTGTTTCACCTTCCAGGTGCCTTCATTGTTCATTCTGAAGGCCAGAGGGTGATTTGTGGACCCTAGTAACAGATGATGACCAAAATATGATGAGATAAAACCTCTAAATAAATACAAGCTACTGAATAGTAAAGCTATGAACCGAAGAGAACAGAAAAAAAAAATAGCCTAATAATAATGTTATTAATTAATAATATTACAAATACATACAGTGGGGTGCGAAAGTTTGGGCAGCCTTCTTAATTTTCCTGATTTAACTTTATAAATCACTGATTGTTTGAATAAAAGACAGTTAAATATATCATTTATGGACAAACAGTGATATTTGAGAAGTAAAATGAAGTTTATATGATTTACAGAAAGTGTGCAATAATTGGTTGAACAAAATTAGGCAGGTGCATAAATTTGGGCACTGTTGTCATTTTATTGATTTCAAAACCTTTAGAACTTAGTGCTGGGCGGTATACTGTTTTGTACTGAAAACCGGTTTTTATTTTTGTTATGATATGACTTTTCTGAATATCGGTGTAAATAGCCTGAACATGTGTGGAATGTTTTGTTGCAGCCGCCAGTGAACTGTTTCCCTGGGGACACGTTTCTGCGCAGCACCGCTAAGCGCATTAGCATGCTAACGTTATTGTTGGAACAACTGGCGGTGGGTGGTGTGTTTCAGCCACTTATATGGTCTAATGTAAAAAATAAATCCCGTTTTCACCATCGCTGAATTGTAAACAACTCTTCAGTGTCGTGCACAGTTAGATTTAACGCGCTACGTTATAACGGAGACGTTATTGCATGGAGACTCTAGCGTGCTTCTATTGTGAAAAGCCCGGGGAGAAGTAGATTTGTAATGTAGCTCAGTTGACTGGTGTGTAAGGCGAGTCATCCTTTTAAGTTTTATTAACATGCAACGATAGACCAGATAATGATCTTTTCTCAACCCTTCACAATCGGACCTAAATACATGATTACTGTCTACAACCAGGCAAAGATAAAAAGACATATAAGAGGAGAGAAACAGTGATACAGAGATACAGTAAAAGAAAAAAGTCAATAAGCAAAGTTTGTACATTTTATTATCAGCTAAGCTGTCAGGAAAAAAAATACTGTCAAACACCGTGAAACCGGTGTAATTGTTGAAAACCAGTGTAATTGTTGAAAATACAGTGATATAAAATTTGGGTCATATCGCCCAGCTCTATTAGAACTAATTATTTGAACTCAGATTTGGTTTGGTAAGTCCAGTGACCCTTGGCCTCCATACACAGGTGACTCCAATTATGAGAAAGGGCATTTAAGGGGGGCAATTGTAGGTTTTTCTCCTCTTTGCATCTTCTCTGAAGAGTCGCAGCATGGGAGTCAGAAAACAACTTTCAAATGAGCTGAAAACAAAGATTGTTCACCTTCATGATTTAGGGGAAGTTTACAGAAAGCTATCTCAGAGATTTCAGTTTTCAGTCTCCACTGTGAGAAACGTGAGAAAATGGAAGACCACAGGCACAGTTCAAATTAAGGATCGAAGTGGCAGACCAAGACAAATCTCCAATAAACAGAAGCGAAGGATGCTGAGAACAGTCAGAGTCAACACTCGTACAGCATTTTGGATTTTGACGTAGAAACCCAATTTTCAAAAGTGACCTTTGTTACACCTAGATGAGACCACAGACCAGAATGTAAGTTGGAATGTTTATTTTTCCAAGTTATCCAGACAAATGGACAGAGCTTATTACCAATTCCCCCACTTGGCTCCATGACGGAACAAAAAGACACTCCTACATTTAAACATGCAACAGTTTCATCTTAACCATTAAAACAAAGTCTGGTCTCATGGTGACAAAAGGAAACAAGGTAAAAACCTTTAGTACACCTCAGTGTGTTTGTTCCTGAACTCTTGCTGGTAAAGTCAGACGTAACGACGTGGATTAAGGAGGGACTGTTGGACAGAACAATGTGAACAGAAGAGTGTCTGCAGGTAGATGTGTGCAGTTAGGCAGCACCGTGTTTTAGTCAGTTGGGTAATAAGGCTGCCAGTCACCGAAGGATCTCGTTAGAACAGAGGAGCTTGGAGCCGCTCCTCATTAGTTGGCCTACACACCTATACCCTGTAACATACATCAACAGTTTTACACACACCGCTACAACCCCTCAGTACATGCTCTCACCGTTTAAACTTCACGCACGCACGCACGCACGCATGCACGCACACACACACACACGCATTTCAGTGTACATCACACAAACAGTCTAATTTCTTAAGGTGAGGACCGATTCTTTAAGTGATAGATAATTATATATTCTTAAAGTCGATAACCTTCCAGCAGTAAATTGATTTTGGCTGGTGTTTTGTGTTAATGCATGTCTGAAAAGCACAGAGTGAATAGTTGGTGAATAATCGAGGAATATGTACACAACTATATTCCCACAATCGTTTTACATGATGCAGACTTACCTGAAAACAGGCTTTGAATGTGTTGCATTTTTCTGCTGTGCTAAGCCTGGGAATGATAACCATAACAGCACAAAAACAATGTGAGCATTGTTACTTCACTGATGTGTGCATTATTGATTCAAAATGTGTTTACCAAAACAAATGCTCTGTTGTCAGTATATGAGGACTCACACCATACAAACTGTACAGCACATTAAGAGCATCTACACTACCTTTTCTCAAGATCAAGTATTTCTTAAATTAATAAGCAAGCTGTTTATTACATTTCATCYACTAACACACTTCACAGTTCATTAAAATTTGTTCAGTGATTCATGATTTTGCAAACAGACAAACATGGTTGACTCTTAACAGTTAACGGCAGTGTTGTAAAAGCAGACCTATGTAGCAAGTAAGTAGGCGCAGGACATAAGGGTGACACTGTTCCTGCACTCTGCCACACTTCATCACATATACCAAAGTGTGAGATGGTAAAATTAACAGTGAACCCCTCCCGTATGCATAACGCCGCATTATGTAATAACACTGCAATATGTAATAACACTGCAATATGTAATAACACTGCAATATGTAATAACACTGCAATATGTAATAGTGTAATAAAATCGTGCTTCAAAATGTAATGTACAGTGGGTAAAATAAGTATTGAACAAGTCAACATTTTTCTCAGTAAATATATTACTAGAGGTGCTAATGACATGAAATTTTCACCAGATGT
>NW_013952977.1:100176-114335 GCF_001266775.1 Austrofundulus limnaeus
GAAAGAACATTATTTCACCATAAACCGACCACGACCAGGTGCTCCTCACAAGATTTCTGACAGAGGAGTGAAAAGAAAATATATTTGTCTCTTAAGAAAGATATTTAGAGAGTTCAGTTTGAAAGAAATCAAGACCTGTAGGGTCAAGAGTTCATGTTAAAACGAGTCATCCTTCATGCTGCACCTAACACGATCAAATAATGTTCAAATAAGAGTTGGTTATGACTCTCAGCTACTACTACACCAGATAATGGCTCAATATCTGTGAAACTGACTGGGGTATAGATTTTTTTTTGTATTTGCTAAGGTTGAATGGGGGGAGCATGACTTTTAGCTACTACCACACTAAATATTAGCTCAACATCTGAAAAACTATGTGAGTTAAAGCTATTTCATGCTGGCTAAGGTTGCTTTGCTGTGACAGCCATCTTGAATTATATTGACTACACACACATTTTTAGCAATGGCGATAAACAGGGCAATCACGATGGAAGTTTTATCAGTACCCTGCTTTTAGCTCATATCATGCTGATTTGGTCACACAAACAGACAMCACACTGACAGACATGTTCATGTTGCACGTGCACGGGAAGGCCTGTAAACAGTTCACACACAAACACAAAGCATCTGTCAGCACCTGCCTTGTCACACAGCTCGCCAGCTAACTCATCCATTTATGAGCTCATCCATCTTTYTATATGCCATCTCTCCATCTTCTGTCCATTTATTTTTCCCTCCGAACTCACAAACTCATCCGTCAGACTGCCAAGCCACCAATCCATCTATTAATGAGCCCCTCCATTTATAAAGAGCCATYAATGTTCTCCATTTGTTTTGCTGAAAAGTAAAAACAAACAAAATCCATCCGGACCCCTCAAACCATCGAAAATCTATTTACCACTTCCCCCATTTACTCGGGGGTGTTGTGGAACTGATTAGGTTTCACATAGCACACTCCTACCAGGGTAACTTACTCCCAATGCACACATAAAGATACACTATATTCAATTTTAAACAGATTTCATCTTTTCATTTCCGCTCTCTGAACCGAGCATCAAATCCCTGACAGAGAGTATCTGATCAACTGCACTCCAATAAAATAAGTCTATTCAGGGGTAGCACTCAAACAGAAAATAAAATTTAATTATCCACCATGTTCTAATATACTGGGGGAATGTTAAGATAATCAGTCTACGGGGTCTCCAACCTGTTTTTCATTRAGAGCTACTTTCACAAAATGAAATTGTCCAAGAGCTACTTTTTGYAAAATTYAATTTYAAACTTTAACTCAAAACATTAGGAAACGCTTGTTTTGCTTGAACATACATTAAAAACACTTCAATTCACATGAAATYCTCACAATTAACACTGAATTTACATGAATGTTTCACGTTTCKCCATTTATATTATAGTGTATTTYACACTCCTAWCTTARGGTTCAACATAACGTATTTTTCTCACAAGGGGAAATTTAGTTCAGTCAGTACTAAGAACTTTCAATGTTAAGACATTAAAGTTAAAACCTTCAAAACAATGTAATCTTAGGTGCAAAATATTTCATCTTCACTTGTCATCCAGTTTTTGCACACACTTATGTGTGGTTTCCTGTTTGTTTTTCTCAGTGCTTTTTCATTTTTACTTAGTGAGATGACTGGTACCGCATGGAATCAACAAGAGAGCTGAATGATGAAGTGTATCCACTTAGGTTCACCCTTATTGAGTCATTTAAATGTKCATCTGTCATTCTTGTTCTGAACTTTGATTTTAGGACATTCATGTCTGAAAACTCACAGAGACATATAGACCCAAAAAGTGCAGACATTTTCAGAGSTGCTTGAAGAAGGTTTTTGTAGTTATTTGGGTCTACTAAGATCCAGAAATGCTGAGACGTTTTCACACACACCTTTATGTGTTGAGCTCCTGGGAAACCCCCTCCYGCTGCAGCATRCACTACKSGGGTTTCCTCCCGCTCTGCTCCYGCTGTAGTCTTCAATGYGAAAAAAAGTCARTGATCCRTCACCCGATGTTGTTTATCCACAAATCTGTCCCGGTTAAAGTTTCAAAGTTTTTGTCAGTTAGATTCCTCCCTGCACAATGCCTGTTTTATCTCCATCCATGATTTTTGGCAATTTGACTATCTTTATAAATCGATGCTTCCTGCAGACGGCTCTGGAAGCGAGTTGCTTTTTTTTATTCTCTGAGTGGTTGAAACAAAATGCAGCGTCTGAGCGCTTTCTGCATGAACAAACAGTCCCACAAATGCTGCATGTTGCTTCATTTTTGGCTAGTGACAAATCAAATTTTGCTGCACCTTATTTTTCACAAGCAATAAAGAGCTACTTTAAATGAGCTACTGGTTGGAGACCCCTGGTCCAAATAAATAAACATAAATAATTTCTGAGTCACTGTTAAATTTCATCTCACGTTCAAAATATTTTGAACTCCCCACAATGAAAACTTGAATTACAAACAGAACAAACACACAAAAAATCTGATTTCGTGTCTCATTGTGAAGCTCTGAATTCCTCTCCTAAACATTTGAAAGTCACCCTAATTATATTTAAAATATGAAAGTTAAATGTAACTAAAAATTATTTCTGCTCAACTGTCCCTTTGGAATTTACAGTTGTTTGAAAATTAGTACATTTCAACATATTTGTCAAAAAACAATCAGAGCAAAAGGGAATGCTTCATAAAATTTTAGTTTTACTTAAAGAAAAACATTAAAAAAAGAAACAAATATTTACTCAGACTTCTTTAGGCTCAGACAATAAATAAGCTTATATATATATATATATATATGAATGATACGTTCCTGGGCTACAGACTGTAAACTCCTGATAAAATATTTGTTAGTTTGAAATTGTGCTTTTTGAATGTCATTGGGTTTAATTTCTTTCCTCCATTATTGTCCAAAATGTTTAGGTGTATACATCTAAGATTTTTAATTTACACTCAATCAGAAAGTCAAAACAATACCAATGGCCAAAATCTTATGATCCTTTTCCAGTCTGAGCATTCTTTCAGAATAAAATCTGAAGATGCCGGTTTCTCCAGACTGCTTATTTGTTTTCCATATGATCTATAACTAAAAAATGAAAAAACATAATTCTAAGCTTTTCCAAATGTTTCAAAACTACATAGACATGCCAGAAGCCTGTAACAATCTGCTACAGACATCCTATTCTGACTGTCATGTCCAACACTGTCTGATCATTTTTCTAGAAAGGGATATTATCTGTAATTCAGTGAATTATTCTGTGTGCACATGCCTGCATGGGAGGTGGAAACTTCTGGTCTAGACTGTTCCCATTAGAACAAGACTGTTTGTTGGTACTACACTGATGAGCGGATTACTATGAGGCTTCACTGATGAGTTGCCTTGATTTAGCTATTTTATTTAATTGCTGTTGGTGATAATTACCATCACTGTAGTGATTGCATTTCAGAATCCTTTGTGTCAGTTTAATCAGACTTGGTTTTCCAAACGCATGCCACGTGAACCTATGTCAACAAAGCAGCTGTGTGCACAGCAAAGTTGAGTAGAAAGCAGCTGACATCTCGAGATGTGTGATAAATCAAAAACTTACCACTGCAATATGAATATTACAAAAAATTTCAATAAATCACAGACGCACACTGCATGTCAATTTTGTATTTGGCAACTGACTGGACCCTCAGTGCCCTGAATGCTCGTGGCTGATGTGTTGATATTGGCCAACATGGTGCTGTAAGTGAAAACGAGTACTGCATCACAAGTGTTGTAATGACTGAGGATAGAAATGATGGCATTACAACCAGGTGCTGTGAAAAATAGACATCTGCTACATTGTATTAATTATTCAGATTTGTATATTTGAACGACTCTTTAAATATTCAAAATGTCCATGTCTAATAGTCATCAACATATTCAAATACAAGTAAGTCTTAAAGTGCCTGTGACATGAACTTTTTAAAATAAATATAAAAGGCATTATTGGAAAGATAACAATGTTAACATATTGCAAAAATAATTTCCCGCTGCTGAGAAGAACAGTGGTTGAGATATTTACATGTGAAGTAACAGGAAGTGATGTCAAAGGGGAATGTCTGCATGGAAAAAAGCATTGATAAAATAGCTAACGACACAGTCTGTAGAGAAGAATCTGATGTTTCTTTAGATCATTTTGAGTCACTGTCAGAGAGAGATGAAGRTGAGTCAGAGTTCAAATAATATTGTTTCAATGAACAAAGACCAGAGTTTTCTTAAAAAGTTCCCCTTTGATGTCACTTCCTGTTTCAGTTTGGTTGAGCCAAAATCAAAAGAAAATATGCCACTTATGTGACAAAATGGATAAAATCACATGTTTTATGCAAGGTTTCTTTTATAAAGATGTGTTTTCTTTGATTTTTTGTATTCGATGGATGGGCATGTCACAGGCAATTTAAAGTCATGAAGCCCTCCTGACAGCCCAGAGGCAAACATTTGGACTGAAATGATTAAATGTTGTTTAAATTATAGTGATAAAAACTATAGAGGAAAGCACACATCTTCACACTAAAGAAGCCAAACAATACCAAGCTCCTTTACCTGAAAGTCATTAACAGGTAAAGTTCTTTTGTGGGCCTGAAGCTGAAAAGTCTGAGGTATATTTCAGTCATTCTAACTACAATCAACTGCACAGGACACAGAACCAGAAGAACTGGAAGGTAGCCACAGTTCGATCCCCCGTCCAGCTGTCTCAGTTGTGTCCTCGGGCAAGACACTTCACCCCTAATGCTTCTGATGTGTGTCCCATCAGTGTATGAATGTGATTGGCACTGATTAGTCTCCATAGCTGATTGTATGTTAGCTTTGTAGAGACCTAATAGAGTGCTGTGTGAATGGGTAAATGAGGACACAGATGGTAGTGTGAAGAGCTTTGAGTATCCTAGATGGATAGAAAAGCACTAAATAAGTACAGTCCATTTACCATTGGCCATATATGGAATGGAGTTTGAAAACTCACTAAAAATCATTTAAAAAACAATTTAGCTTTATTTTTAAAGAGTTTCAGTGAAACATATCTGTGGGTTTTTTTTGTCTATCATGTTTTGCTGGATATGCAATTGGAAAACATGGTGGGTGTTGGACTTTAATTATGAAACAGCATAGCCACAAACTGTTAACTAGAAATGAAAAGTTTCATGGAAGACATTTTGTGTCACTGCCTGAGTTACTTCACTCTGAGAGCTGGTAATTCCTCTGGGCAAACCGGCAAATGTCATCAATTCAGCAAGAACACCACTTCCCCCATTAACCCTCTTCAATTTGTTCTTATTAACCGAAATCCATTGTACTTCCAGTAATCTTTTCTTCACATGGTGTTAATCTCTTTCCTTATCTTCATCACACTTCAGAGTGATTGATCTCTTAAGCCTCACAGGAACATCTTAATACTTTTCCAACTAACTGGTGGAGCATCCCTGAGCCTCAGAAATTACAGTGTTCAAAAACAATTCCTAAAATGTCTTTTGTCCTCTGTGTTTAAACCGTCATGCACTTACGTTGACCCCAGCGGCCCGTGCGAGGATTCAGGTAGTTTGGGTAGAGCCCGTTGGGTCGGTCCATTTTGGCAAGCAGCTTCCGGATGTGCATGACCTGAGACAAAGACCAGCCACAGGAGTTTTAATCAAAAAAGAAAAACGTTAACCTTTAAGAAAACCTTTTTATAAAAATCAGCTCTGTCTTGGAYTCCTTATTTTAAAAAAATAAAGAAATCAATTTTTATTTTTATTGCATTCATTCATATTCAGGGTGGGTTCTGTAAAATAGTTTGAAACAAGTTTGCGTTAATTGATAGAAACATGAAAAATATACGAAGCAGCAGATTTAAAACATGCTGTATGAACTAATGTTTGGAGTTAAGACACAAAGATATAAAGAGCTTCACAGCGATACCTTCTGGTAGTACACAGGGTTTCCTGTCAGGTAGGTGAGGTGAACAAACTCCATGTGGAGAGTCCCAAACTCAGCCAAGATGCTGCTGCCTGCCGATGCCCAACCCCAGTTACGACCAACACCACTGGAGATGGATGGACAGGTGAAGAAAGAAGTGGCAAAAAGAACAAACAAACAGAACATGAAAAAATAAACCAAAATAGAAATTCTATAGGTAAAAGTTTTTACATGCTACGTTCTTCCAAATGGCAAGTGTCATGTTAAAACAGTCTCACAAACATTACCAAAAACTGTAGCCACACACATCATTGTTAAATTCTCAGTACTGATAGCACCTCAAACCTAAAAAACGTAATGTACAAAAAACAACAAATGAAGTATTAGAACTAAGGAACAAAAGAAAACATTTTGTGATTATTGCTTGGACAGCCCAAAAAAATGTAACTGGACAACTTTTTTACCTTCATATGAACTATGTTCTGATTTTGTCAATCCTTTTCTGGACCAAAATTTACAGTTTTTAAAGCCTACAATCAATTAACTGAGAGAAACAGTCTTACCTGGATATCACCTTGTATACAAATATGGCAACAAGCATGGGGTGTTGTCTCCAAGTGACAACTGACCAGAAGTATATAGTAACTAAGTCCATTTACTTCTTTACAGTACTTAAGTAGCCTTTTCCTTTTATTTAGTTACATTCAAAACACAAAAAGCACACTTTTACTTCTGTACTTCAAAATTTAACACCTACTTACATGTTGCTAATTTAAATATGACCAGAACTCATGATGAAAGAGTAGTTTATGCACTCTAAAAAATGTTGAAGTGTTGAATTTACTTAACCAAGTTGTCAACTGGTTCCACTAAAACGAGCTGAGCAAATGTAAAGCAATTTACTCAACTTGTTTTAGTGGAACCAGTTTGTTTAGGTAAACTCAACACTTCATTTCTTAGAGTGTGTAAAACAACTTTTAATTTCCTGATTATTGTGAGCAGTTTTATGACTTTTACTTAAATACTTTTCATATCAGTGAAATACATTTTTACTGAAGTAATTTTCTGTTAAGGTCATTTTACTGCCACTGACTCCTGCTGTGTGGTCTGAATGTGCATGCAAAAAAAAGCATTAAACGCATTAAACACCTAACCATCGAAAGCAGGCCATTATTCATGTAAACAATGAACAGTGCTTGTTTGTCTGATGGGATTAAAAGCTGAAACACATATATAGATTTTTATAGAAATGAAAATTTCTTAGGAAAAAACAGCCTATTTTGAACTACTTATAGCCTCAACACCATATCAGGATAAAGATCTCTCACACAGATGTTGGTGCTTCGCAAAAATTACCCATGTAAATTTAAAAATACTTTCTTTTAAGGTCCTGTCTGATGTCACAAAAAAAGGCAGTTTGGAATAAAAGAACGTGTACATAGAGAAAATTTCTGTTCTCAAAATCTAACAAAAAGAATAAAAAGCAGTAGCAGCAGCTGAGAGGGTCTGAAAGCAGAGAAAGCATTATAATAATGTAACACATCAGAGAAGCGAGGCCAGAAGTTCCATACTCACAGGGTGAACAGAGGTTTCTAAATGTACAGTTTAACACTTCTGACGCTTTAAAAAAATAAGGCAGTTTGTGATTAAAATCAAGTCTTTCAGCCTGACATTCGAGTGCACTTGGGAAATAATAAACAACGAAGAAAGTGTACAATATTCTGTGCAGTTTTTACACACCCACAGAGCTCCATGAAGAGGTCTAATCAGGTAAAGAAAGTGAAACGCCTGAGTGGGTGGACTGTAGTCATGTTGGTGCTTTTATTAATGCACCATTATGATCTGACATCAGTTCATTTCACTGAATTCAAAACAATTTAATAAACAAATGTAACAACTGTAAAGGTTTTTGGTCGAGTTTTACTAATAGGATTTCATTTCACACAACAACTGATGTGGAAGTCCCCAAACACTGATTTTAAAAAGAAACTTTTGTCTCTGGGGGTGAGGTGCTGCCTCAAGTGGAGGAGTTCAAGTACCTCATTGCTTAAGAGAGGGAAGAATGAGGCCTGAGATGGTCAGACAGAGAAATGAAACAAAAATCTAAACATAAATAATGAGCGGTAAAAAACTCGAATTTAACTTTTTGAGGCCTCAAATTACGTATTTGCAGTAATGAACATTTCTTTGTCATTTCTTTTTATATTAACAAATTTACACTAAATATTTTCCTCAGAAAAAAAAAAGTCCATCCGTCCATCTGTTTTTTTTCCGCTTATCTGGGTTTGGGTCGTGGGGGCAGGGGGCAGCAGCCTAAGCACAGAGACCCAGACTTCTCTCTCTCCAGCCACTTGGGGCAGCTCATCTGGGGAAATCCCAAGGCGTTCCCAGGCCAGCCGAGAAACATGGTCCCACCAGCGTGTCCTGGGTCTTCCTCTGGGTCTTCCTCTGGGCCTCCTCCCAGTGGGACGTGCCAGGAACACCTCACCATGGAGGCGTCCAGGAGGCATCCTAACCAGATGCCCGAGCCACCTCAACTGGCTCTTCTCGATGTGGAGGAGCAGCGGCTCTACTCCGAGTCCCTCCCGGATGACTGAGCTTCTCACCCTATCTCTAAGGGAGAGCCCAGGCACCCTGTGATGGAAACTCATTTCGGCAGCTTGTATCCGCAATCTCGTTCTTTCGGTCACTACCCAAAGTTCGTGATCATAGATGAGGGTAGGAACTTACACCCACTGGTGAATCGAGAGCTTCGCCTTCTGGCTCAGCTCTCAATTCACCACGACAGACCGCTACAGCACCCTACTGTTTTCCAGCTCAAGACCATAGTCTTGGATTTGGAGGAACTGATCCTCATCCTGGCCGCTTCACACCCGGCTGTGAACCGCTCCRGTGAGAGCTGGAGATCATGATCTGATGAAGCCAATAGGACCACATCATCTGCAAARAGCAGAGATGTGATCCTAAATCACCAAAATGGATCCCCTTAACACCTTGGCTGCACCTAGAAATTCTGTCCATAAAAGTTATGAACAGAATCGGTGTCAAAGGGTAACCTTGGCGGAGTCCAACTCTCACTGGAAACAAGTCCAACTTACTACCGGCAATGCGGACCAAGCTCTGGCACCGGTCATACAGGGACCTAACAGCCCGTATCAATGGGCCTGGTACCCCATACTCCCCGAGAACCCCCCCACAGGAGTCCCCGAGGGACACGGTCAAACGCCTTCTTCAAGTCCACAAAACACATGTAGACTGGTTGGGCGCACCCTCCAGGACCCTGCTGAGGGTGTAGAGCAGGTCCGCAGTTCCACGACCAGGACAAAAACCACACTGCTTTTCCTGAATCCRAGATTCAACTATCCGACGAACCCTCCTCTCCAGGACCCCTGAATAGACCTTACCAGGGAGGCTCAGAAGTGTTATCCCCTTGCAGTTGGAATAAACTTTGCGGTCCCCCTTTTTAAATAGGGGGACCACGACCCCGGTCTGCCAATCCAGGGGAACTGCCCCCGATGTCCACGCGATATCGTAGAGTCGCGTCAACCAATGCAACCCCACAACATCCAGAGCCTTAAGGAACTCTGGGTGAATCTCACCCACCCTTGGCGCCCTGCCACCGAGGAGCTTTTTAACCACCTCAGTGACCTCGGCACCAGAGATTGGAGAGTCTGACCCAGGGTCCTCAGACTCTGCTTCCTCATGGGAAGATGTGTCGGTAGGATTGAGGAGGTCTTCGAAGTATTCCACCCACCGACCCGCAATGTCCAGAGTTGAGGTCAGCAGCGCACGATCCCCACCATGAATAGCGTTGGTGGCAAACCGCTTACCGATTTGAGAGACGGCTCTGGTGTATCCTTCTAAGCTCACCCTATGCCAAGATGCATTTCAGGCCTACAGGGAGATTTTTTTTGCTTGTAATTGTGGATGTAGCAAGAGACAGGAGTACAGTTGTAAATAAAAATCTTGCAGTACAAAAATTGAAAGTTTAAAGAGGTTGTGTTTTTGGGCTTTTCTGCTGGCAGCTGTGTTTGAGTGGTTAGGGAGGTTGTTCTCCAACATGACAGTTGGCAGTTCGATTCCGCTGCTATTCAGTCACTTGTCAAAGGGTCCCTGGGTAATACACTGAACCTCCACTGCCTCTGATGTGTGTCCCACTAAGTGTGAATGTGATTATAGCACTGATTTATTCTCCATAGAATGATTGGTATGGGTTAGCTTTGTGTAGAGACTTAATAGAGTGCTGTGTGGGTTGGTAAATTAGGACACAGAATGTAGTGTAAAGTGCTTTAAGTATCCTAGCTGGATATGCTAAATAAGTACAGACCATTTACATGTTTTGTAACATTATTCTTGTCAGAAAACATTACAAACAAGCTTGCATAGCATGTTCCTTACCTCTTCAAGTATTGCACAAGTATTTGTTTATTTATTTACTGTATTTATTTATTTATTTATTTATTTATTTATCACGATGCAATTTATAGCTAAGTGCTTGTGTAACCGTGGGCGGCCAGTTTGCTGGAAACCTCCCGTGATCTGCTCAGCTTTGTCTCCTTCACCTCTCTCCATGACGTGTTTACAAGTTCTGCCTTTCCCAAAAAGACAGTTTTATTTCACCATGTCGTCGTATCGCGCCGCGCACTCATATTCCTAAACAAAAGAAGCTCTCTCCATGAGGAAATTTGCTGTCAGTCAATACAAGAGTTAATCCACGGGCAGAATTCTGCTGACGTTAAAACTGTAATGGTGCGTTCACACCGAACGCGATTTCAGCGTCAGGAGCAGCAGGTTTACATACAAAGTCTATGGTGGACGCGCTTCAAGCAACGTCGGGAAGTTCTGCGGCGCCTCAAGCGCGATTAGAGCAGTGCGATTTGAACGATTTGAACGATCTGAGCGTTCGACGCGCTGAGGCGCAAATCGCTGAAGTTAGAAAATCTGAACTTTTGCAGCTCGACGCGCAGCGTCAACCAATCAGAGACTCCACTGTGTGACGTAGTGACATATTTCCCGACGGGACAGTTTACTGAATGATGTCCACTAACCTGAAACAGACAGAGCTCCTGCTCTTTAGCTGAAATGAGTGCTGCAGTCGTGTCCTGATCCGCAGCAATGCGTGGCAGCGACTCATCAGACTGAAAAAAATAGTCCTGAAAGCGAGCTGTGAGCCTCTACTCTGAATTATCTGGTGAATTAATTATGAATTAATTATCTGATGAACGTGACACGCTCTGGCTCTCTGTAAATAAAGCAAAGCCACTTCCTCGTCCGACATTAAACAGCCCCACAGAGGAGGGAGGGGCGGGGCGGCTGTCGCTGTGCAGCGCAGCTGTCCTGCGTCTGACCTCAAAGTGCACAAGCTTCAAACTTCAGCGTTGGCTGCGATTTTGACGCTGAAATCGCGTTCGGTGTGAACGCACCATAAGTGTGCTGTACTCGCTTCTACCCGAACCACTGGAGAGGAGGTTCTGAGACAGCGCGGCTGTGGAGAGCGCTTGGAGAGAAGCATTGGGCCGAGTCAAACCGCATACAAGAGCATCCGTGGAGATTGTGTGACTGTTAACAGTGAACACCAAAGAACGCAAATTAACAGCTTTCTTTGAGGCACCGAAATAAGGCACCGAAGTTAGAGTTGTATTTCGGTCGGTGTACTACCGTTGATGTTCACCCCGGTGCCATACTGGAACCAAGTTTCGGTACCCAACCCTATTCTGACCTGTCATTTTATGCATTGTTTGAAACAGGAAAAAAAAGTGAATTAAAGTCTTTGTGATGCTATCAGTAATTGTTAGTTTTTGGTAAAAGCATAAGTCAAGGTTTTTAGTTTTATTAAAAGCTTTGAGTTTATTAAAGTAGTTGCAAAAACTGGATCAAAGGTCTGTAAAATAGATGCAGGTTCATAATAAAATGAGTCTTAAATATCAATTAATGGAATTTCAAGTGGAAGTTTGCATATTTTATGAAAATTTTGTGTCTCCAATTAGAAAATAACTGAAGTTAAGTTTTTGCTTGTATTTTAGTGCTGCTGAAAGTGGTGTTCACTTGCAGTGTCACTAACCTTTTAAGGTTGACCATGGCCCAGGGGATCCCAGTGGGGGTGTTAAAGGCAGGAAGCAGTTTCTCTGCCAGTTGGACCGCTTTCACCTTGAACACCTGGACAAAGAACGGAGGAGGAAAGAACAATAGATAGTTAAATTAAGGACGGGGGATTTTTTTTGTAATGTTCACACAAAGTATTTTTCAGCCGAACAATGTTTTAAAATAAAATATACAATTCAGCAACCAAAACAAAGAAGGAAAAGGCAGAACAAACAGACATCAGGAGTCAGTTAACTGCTGAATAATTACCATGTGTCAGATTTATTAAGAAGATATGCAACATTAATAGATAACTTGCATACCTAAAACAAAAACACATCAAGTTCCAGTTAAAATGTTCCAGTGGTATAATTCCAGTTTTGCAAGACATTTTGGCCCACAAAACCCATTTGTGTGGACAATACACAAAGACTAACTCATCCAACACCGACAAGGATCAGGGAGATGAGCAGAGAACTTCCATACTGTGGAGACCATGGCTGATTCATCAACAGTCTGTCAGAGCTGAGCAGCTTTGCAGAGACCTGATCCATGGAAAATTTCTGCAGTCTCTCAAAGTAAGAGGAAGCAATAACACATGCTGCTGTTTGCAGAATACTTAAGCAGCCAGTAGGACATTGAAGAAAGGACTTGGAGGTCAAACTGAGGAGTTCAACAACAAATGAGTGGAGGGAAGAGGAGGGAGAGAGAAAACAATGTTGTCAAACAGATGCACAGATAAGCCTGCACATGAGCACAATATGATGTTGATATGGGAAGAGAGAAATGTACYCTTGAAGCTGGAAGTGGATCAGAAAATGAGAAGATATGAACAAAACAAAGTCACAGTGGTTTTACAGGAAAGCRTCTCATATCAAAGGCTGATGAAGGACCAACGTTTTCTACGTCTTTAATCATACAAACATGGACCTGAAAGAAATTCACATGCATGGTGTTGTCGAAATTTTCCATGATAAAGAGATCAAACTGCAACCTTCCAAGCTGCTCTGCTGGTTTAAAGTTGTAAAGTTCTATAAAATACTTTTGTAGACACATTAGCATGTTTCTTCAAATCTTACACTCAATGGTTCTATTCAGTCTCATTTTTAATGGGAACTGTTTTCTTATCTCACTAAAGATTACTGGCTAGAAAAATGCATATAATAAGATTTTACGTTTTATACTACAGAAAGTCCATCACTGTGGGTCTTTATGGGACAGGTTGTACAACAACTTCCTTGACTTTAACACATTCTGTTTTTAATCTGGATTGTCTACAAGCACACAATCAAATTTAATGTCTTAAACACAAATCAGCACCTGCCCTAGTGGAAGTATGTTATATTATAATATAATATACTAACATTTGCTTTATAAGTCCCAGAAAGCAATCAAATTTCGGCACTATCAGTTACAACAAACAAACCTATAACATACAAACATACAGAATACAGAGAGGAAGACCTGTTTAACAGAGTGGGAAACACAAAAAAAACACATTTGCCGGTGGAGAAGGTGTAGTGCAGGGGATGGGTGGTCTTTGTGAAGTGTGTGTGTGTGTGTGTGTGTACATGTGTGCAATGTAATGTAAGCCTGTGCACCACAGCCATTTTCCTGATAGATGGAATAAAGTTCATCAGTCGGCACTGAGTCTAAGTCAAAGTCGCAGGTGTTGATAGGGGTGGATGAGGAGCATCGTTTGCATACCATCAGGGCGAATTTAAGATAATCAGCACACCAAGGCTGAATCATGGAGCCAAATGCAGATAGCAAGAAAATGTTTTAGATCAGGCGGACAATATTTTTCTTCTGCTTTAATGTCACTGGTACAACCCAAGGTGGAGAATCCAATGAGACAAATCGGTGTGGGCATTCCCACTGAGCTGAGCTATCAACTTCTCCAAGATCGATTCCATCTCGTCAGCGAGTTCCAGGGACCGCAGCCAGCCCGCGACCCTCAGCAGAAGACACTTGCAGACTGTGTCTCAGCTCACACAGGGCTCGAGTCTGAGTGCTGATAGCWCGGTACATCCTTTCATACTGGTCAGGCAGCTGAGAAATGGCCTGAATAGCCGTCGACGCTGTTTAACAATACATCAGATTAGGGCTGCTACGATTAATCGATTAATCGACAACTAATCGATTATTAAAATAATCAATG
>NW_013952977.1:115228-119169 GCF_001266775.1 Austrofundulus limnaeus
GTCTTGTTGTTTTCAACAGTTTTCACCTTTAAAGAAATAAGTTACACAATTGATGTTACAATACAAAGAGTTGTCTTGATATTTGTTAATTTTTATATATTAAGAAATATGTTAAATAAAAAATAATAAATAAATGTTTATTATAGTTTTTCCAGAGTGACTTGAATTTTGCATGATTTAGTTCATTTGTTAGATTGTTAACATCTTGCACTATATTTCTTTTACTTGAATTTTATATGTTTTGGCTGAGACTTTATATTGATGTTAAATCTTTTAAGCTTTTTTTAAAGAATTGACTCTAGAGTGCATATTTTGTGTCCATGAAAAAACTATTAAAGAAAATATTACAATATTAAAGACCTGTTCTTGTTAATTTGATGAAAACATTTTAAATTTCCAGTGCACTCACATCAGAAGAACTTATAGATTTGTTGTTAGAATAATMGATTAATMGAAAAAATAATCGTTAGATTAATCGATTAGAAAATAATCGTTTGGTACAGCACTACATCAGATAACCAAGTCCAATCAGCAGAAATCCAGTGATCAGAAACTAAATATGTATAAATCTTCAGTATCCTCCAGGGACAAATCAGCCAAGCATATCAGTTTCCACGTCCACAGGAACAAGGATATATCCAGCTAGTTGTCACAGTCGAACAGAGGTCCCCCCTTGACCTGTCCTCCCATGCAAGAAATTTGATCCAAAATTTCATTAAGAGACTAGCTAACCAAATCCATAAAAATAAAAATAGCATAATCAGTATGCAAAGAAAACAATCAGCAAGCTACACATAACACACAGCAAGCAGGAAAGATAGGGGAGGTAGGAGAGAAGGAAAAACRCATCCTTCTCCACCAAGAGCAAGAGTCAAATACAATTATACTTCTGTTTATGTTTTACATAATGAAATCTTCAGTATGGAATACAATTTTTGTAAAACTATGGTCCRAGTAATGGTAAAAACAAAACAATAAAAAAACTCCAAATGATTTAGTACTRTGTTAACTTCGTATTTACTAGCTGACACCATTTGGCAGAGCTTCAGACTGGAGTGGAAACTGGGAAAGGACATTTTAAGCAATATTACRGTTCAAAAATGAATAGGGCTGTCATGACAACAAATTTTACTAGACAATAAATTGTCTCACCCTCACTCACAAGCCCCTGGCTATATTCCTCTGTGTTAGAGTCCTCCCCGGTGAATGAGAGGGTTTCCTCCATGTGTCTTCCTGCTGCAGGAGGGAAGGTTCTGACTGTTGTTTTTACTTTTACATCAAACATCAGTTCAGATTACCCAGCTTTTTTGGAGTCTTTGGATGGTGTCCTGGAAGKGGTGCAGTGTTGGAATTCCCTGGTTCTACTGCATGACTTCAATGCCCATGTGGGCAGTGACAGAGTCATCTATAAAGGGGGTGATTGGGATCTAAACCTAAATGGTGTTCTGGTATTGGACTTCTGTGCTAAGCACAGGTTGCCCATAATGAACACTTTGTTTGAGAACAGGGTGGTTCATAAGTGTACTTGGTACTAGGCCACCTTAGTCAAAAGTCAATAAAATATTTTTCAATTGCGTAGTCTGACCTGTGGCCCTCTGTCTTGGACACTCGGGTGAAGAGAGGGTGAGAGCTGTCAACTGATCACCACTTGGTGGTGAGTTGGATCCAGTGGCGAGGAAATCTGACAGACAGACCTGGTAAAACCAAATGCAGTGAAAATATGGATGGAGGACCTCAGTTTAGCTTGAGCACTGAGCTAAAACATATAAGGCAGTCTAGCGTCTGTGTTAGTGCAAAGACTAACAGGCTAAGCTGAGGTTCTTCTTCCATGAAGCAGCTCTGTTGTCCTCCATCCATATTTTCAGTTCCAGGCTGAGTCATTTCTACCTTCTCCTCTCTGTCAACGCTCTCTGGTTTCATTTAAAAGAGTCGATCATCAGATATTGTCCAAGATTAACCTTCAGGGTGGATATAGCTCGTTAGCAGCCTCGCACCGAGGACCTATCCACGTCATCATTTACCCAGAATGCTTTGCGTGTAAATAAAATGGCTCCATCCATGTTAAAATATATATTTTTAAAATTTACAAAACTAAACAGCCGACACTATTTTTAGTCTTTATTTTACAGTTAAAATATATGTTTATCAAATAAAGTCTAATGTTAGAACTAATCGGGGATCCCTTTAAAGAAGTCTCTTGATTAAAATGTGAGCTGTATTCACAAATAACCTTTACCAGTTAATGCTATAAGTCTTGACATTTCGTTTCCCAGTGTTCAACAGTATCTATAAAAATGTCCTACCCTAAGTTCACCATCTACATGTGCTGCCTCGTGAACTCCCGTCAGGGTCTGTAGTTATGTCTGATGACCATCATCATAAAATCCTCCATCTATTTGTGACCTCCCTGCTGGCTGCATCAAGGCCCTTAAAGTTTTATTGGCGGTGCTGCGGCTGCTACTGCTGGTGCCATCAAGCAAGAATGGCTTCCAAACGACCCATCAGCATTCAATTCCAGACGCCTTCGCAGATAAAACTACGTGGTTTATGATAATCCTCCTCCTCCRCTGCTTTCATTCAAGGAAGGAGATAGATGTCCTCAGAGAAATGCAACCAGAAACAGGAAACTTCAGATATAGAGACAGGGATTGAGATTAATTAGTGCTTGTTTATTTTTTAAATCTCATCTATTTTTCTAAAGGGAATTAAAGTACAGGGGTTAGCTTGTCTCTTTGGCTAATTGGATAATGTATATAATAAGAATGCTCTTTAAGAAAAGTTATTGAGAGTGACAATTTTTTTCCTTTAGAAAATCGTGTATACAAAAGTACACAAAGTTTTTTTCCAAGAGAACACCACATAAAAGCTATAGGCATGTAAAATGGTATTTTTTGTAATGTTTGTAAAATGTAAACTAATAGAACAAGGAGAGAGCAAAGGTGTGTGAGGAAACGAAATTATTAGCAATAAAAAAATTTAAATTTTGGTTCCATTTTGTTAAAGCTGACATTCTGATCTTACAACTAATTATTTCACAGAAATAATTAAAATGCCTCAAGGCTAAGCAGAGATCTGGCAGTAAATTTGACTGCACATTGCAAGTCTTTATTAAGGATGAAAGTTACTCATGCTCACAACCTGCTCCATTCAACCAATAACTACTGAATCATAAAATGCACCACTGGTAAACTATTAACAAAACAAAGTGATGTTTGTGTTCTCATCCTCCTTGAGACTTCTAATCACTTCAGCAGAACTAYCTCAGAATCTTTTCACATCTGTTCTGTTGACAGATTTTCTGCTGTAAGGGACACAGTTAGGTTATTGAGAGTTGTGGGATTTAAAAAAACCCTTTGGGGAGGGCAAACCCAGACAGTTTATTGTCATTTCCTAACTTGCTTCTATTACTCTCCCTTGAGGGTTGACAGAGAGAACRTCCAGCCTTTTTTAAATGCATTACATCACACTTAAAAATCGATCACTAAAGAATGTTCAGTGAACACAAACACAAATGAATACAGATTTGAGACACAAAAAGAAAAAGAGTTGAGGAATAGCATAAATGTTAGTGTTTCTTTGCTGCTAAATTCAACTTAATACAAATATATCAGTAATGAAGAGTTGTCATTTGATGACAATACATTATTACAGTACAGAATGGCCAGGAATCATTTTTGCTTCTTATTCCTTTGTTGCCGTTGCATGTTCTGCACCTCAGCAACACCAAGTCAAAATCCTTGTATGTAAAATACCTGGTCAATAAATGTAATTCTGACACTGGCTTTATATGTATGTATGTATGTATGTATATTATATTTGGTGTATCATGGTGCTTTTTCATCATGCTGTTTTTTCTTCTGTTTTTTTTTTCTATTTTTTCTATATAGTTTTTATTGTTTTTTTACCTGCTGCTCTGATTTCTGTACTGTCCACTTCCAGCT
>NW_013952977.1:126275-128535 GCF_001266775.1 Austrofundulus limnaeus
TTTATTTATTTATTTATTTATTTATTTATTTATTTATTTATTTTTTGCTGACAACTGTGACCTCAGTATCTATCTTTCATTCCTCATGTAGCACTCATTTGGAATAAAAAAAATTTAAAAAATACTTGAATTCTTGATTTAACTTCATTATTCTGAACAAAATGTAACTGACTCAAAGACGTTTAGAGCCTGTTTTAGGTACCGTTTCATGTATGGGGGGGGGCATTTTCAAAAAGTTTACACAAATAAGGCAAAGCAAGCTTACTTGCATCTTACTTTTTTATATTTTTCTCCAACACACTTCTCAGCCTCCTTTGGAACCTCCCTCTGTTTGTTTTAAAGTGAAGTGATGTTTCAGGCCCGAACTGGTGAAGCTCCATCGGTGTTAAAATATAGTTTAAAAAATGTACAAAACTAAACAGCCTACAGTATTTTTACAGTCTTTATTTTACAGTTAAAATATATGTTTATCAAATAAAGTCTAATGTTACAACTAATCAGGGATCCATTTAAGACTTATCATTGACATTTCACAGCCATATTTGGGTTCAAATATTGTCAATATGTCACCTGGTGGATAAGTGACACACATATGAACAAAATGTGTGACAGCTTTCACCCTCAGCTGTAAACAATAACGTTGATCAATAACATTTATAGACTCCAGTTAGCGCTTCTAAATTTAACCTAAAAAATTAGCAAGTGCTAATCTACCAATACATTTTAAAATTAGCAAAAGCCCGTAAGCACTAATCAGGAAATTAGTTCCCCTATTAGTGCTTTAGTGCTATAGGGGAACTGTGCCCACCACTGACCCTATGGATTAGGAATGGGATGTCACTTAAGCTCATATGTGAGTCAAGGCAGGTGAGCAAACACATTTGGCAATATAATGTATGTTGTGACTTGACACTATATAAACAAACTAAATTTAATTTAATTAAACTATAACATTTGTGGTACAGTTCTCTTTTTTTATTAAAGAGCACATTTTAAGTGTATTTATTTATTGGGACAATTATATCTTTCTGATTTTAATTATAACCATGTCAGTGTCATCCTCCATTGACAGGAACACAGATTGGATTGATATCTGAAATAAAACTACCTTTTCTTCTTCTGCTGTACTATATAATTTCAAGATAAAATCAATGTGTGTGTGTGTGTTTAGGTGTGTTTAGGTTTTTATTAAAGGAATTATTTTTAGGAACCTTATATGTAAATAAAAATATATCGTTAAGTGAATGAGGTCAAGACGTTCATTTGATTCTTTTGTTCAAAGCCAAGAATGTTTTTACAACAAAACTAACGTAGCTATAATTTAACAATAGTCAAGTTTTCATATTGCACTACATACAAATACACTTAAGAAAGTCTTCCTTCTTATGTATTTAACTGGTTTAAAAGACTTAAGATCTTCATTCTGCACAAACCAGTCCAATCATTCCCACACAGCACTGCTTCCAGACACACTGTACACAAGCTGACTCAGTCTCTGGTGGAAGCTGCGGACCACTGTTGACATGTAATGGAGCCTCCTAAAAGGATTAAGAGGGAGACTGTGAAATGTGCTGAATGTGCCTGGTTGGTAGGAGGGCCTCAAGGAACAACAGGCGAGACAGGATTAAGTTATTTGATATGTGTGTGCAGTGTGTGGTTGATTTCTGTGTCATTTGTAGATTTTGTTCTGCCACTTAATCATTGGCCGATCCACTTGCCCTTCATTGTGAAGCATTCAGTGACCACAGTATCAAAGGCAGGAGCAGGTGAACAGATGAGCTGCCATCAAATTAGCTCTGTGAGCATTTCATTTGTTGACATTAAAACATATAGACAGACMGCTCTGACAGATTTGATAACCCTTTCAGCATTGAGATTTACCAGAAATGGTGTACTAATACAACAAAAAGTTACATTTGGATCGGGCTTCTGACACCTGATGAACTTAACCAGTCTTTTCTATATTCACTTCCAGACCATTTTATCTACCATATTTATTCATGTATAATACGATCTCAGTGTTCTTGGCATGAGTACTTGTTTTATAAAAACATAAATTTACGCAACTCACCTGCAATTATGGTAATAAATTTACACACACATGAATATTTAATTGCCCAACTACATCCTAGTTAAGGACTCCTCATGATAATTATCAAGAAAATGATTATTGATAATAAGTGATCAGAACTGTGTGCAGCAGATGATCTGAGTCCAGAGTTCTCAGTTTGAAACCTTCTGGAGCTCTTCTGTGTGACTC
>NW_013952977.1:130134-133913 GCF_001266775.1 Austrofundulus limnaeus
TGCAAAAGCACTTAGTAAATCAGAAGGAAAGACAGCATCACCAAGAAGCAAATTTTATGCTGAAATCCTGATTTATGATCAGTTTCTCTTGATGACTGAGAATGTTCGAGCCCAAGCATTAATCTTATATAACAATAACTTCTGTTCCTTCGGAATTACTTTTGAGAAGAGTACATTTCCTGTGTTTCGCTCTCTACACCACTGTCTTTTCCCCTCATTAACTCATGACTCATCCTCAGTCTTCTTTATGTTCTCATACTCAATAGATGGTCTATTTCTCAGGATACTTCCACTTGTCATCACACGAACATTCATTTTACTTTCGTACTTCTTTGCACAAGTTCCTCCCTACCATCCTTTTTTTTCTGACTGAATCTGATTTGTACTTCAGCAGCCCATTTTCACCTGACTTGTATGAAGACAGTAAGTCATATGTTCACAGAAAAAAATGCATGGATTTAAAATGAAACTAAAGTTATGCCGATGTTTATTAAAGCTGGTTCAGATTCAGGTTAATGTTTACAGTGGGGTGCAAAAGTTTGGGCAGCCTTGTTAATTTTCCTGATTCAACTTTCTAAATCATTGATTGTTTGGATAAAAAAAAAATCTGTTAAATATATCATACAGGGGACAAACTAGGGCTGGGCGATATGGCCTAAAATCAGCATCATGATATATTGACCAGTTTACCTTGATAACAATAAATGCATGATAACTCTTACCAATCCATGTTTTTAGTCAAAGTTCACAGTTTAGATTTTGAACAGCTTTTCTGTAGTTTATATTTGTCATTTTAGTGTTTTTAATATATTTAGAGCCACATTGTGTAATAACGTCGCATTTTATTAATAATAATAATAATAATAATAATAATAATACATTTTATTTCAAGGCACCTTTCAAAACCCAAGGTCACCTTACAAAAGCACTTAAAAAACAACAGTTGATAAGAACAGAGACAAAAATTAAAATAGATCAATAAAAATTCTGTAGTAATGTAATAAAATCTGGTTCAAAATGCAATAAAACTGCACTAAAACCACATTATGTAATAATTGACGCAAAATGTAATAAAAGTCTTCACTGCATTTTATAATCCTTGCAGCCACATTATGTAATAACATTATTACATTTTGCGGTGATTGTGACAAAATGCAGTGGTTGCTTTTTGTAGAAATGATAATGTAATAATGTAATAATCGATCAAAAACCAGTGTTTTTGTTCATCCTAATCAATACCTTTGTAATAATGATCATGTTGCAGATACCAATGTTTGAAACTTTGATCAGTAAATGCTGAACTTTTCATCATTTAGTTGCCTATTCATAGCCAGATTCCTCTGTCTTAATTTAAAGGTCGTTCAAGACAGAGACAATCACATAAACAGCCTTTTTTGRATTTCAGAGAAATGTTATATGATCCCGTGCTTTAAAAAGCAAATGGAAGGTGGGGAAATGTTTCTGTTAACATTGCATTAAAGAAGCACATGACCTAACAATTTAATGCAAATTGATCAGAACCACAAACGTTTCCTCAGAGGCGCAGAATTTTAATCAGAGGGTAGCTAAAACCATCACCGCACATYGCACACACAAACAGGCCACATGTGCGCAATGCGCGTGGCACACAAAACACAGCAACGTGGCRCAGCGCACCAACACAATGCCACAGAGCGTGATGCGCATGGAGCAGGAAAACAGCGCATGCAGGGGTTAGTCAATGAAACTGGAACACCTGTCATTTTACTCTCAGTGACAGTAGTCTATATAAGATTTTAAAGCGATACATACCACACAACTACACACACACAAACATATGCATACACACATATGTATAAACCAGTTGGCAAGACTATCTGTCTGTAACCTTAGAACACACAACGGTTTAAATTACATCTATTAGCTGGCAGAATAAAAAGAAACTGTTTAGGAAGAGTAGCAATAAAAATGTGGTTGTGCATTTTTTATTAGCAGAATAAACACCAAGAAGGAAAATGAAAAGCACTTATTGTTCTGATTTTTTTCTCTTAAAACCCACCTACACAAAAGATGGAGAGTTGCTCTGTGTTAAGAACAAAAACTACAGCATGTTCCCAGACATCTGAGAACAAAAGTGTTTCTGCAAACATAATGTGCTTTTTTTTCCAGTTCTCCAATAGGCACATCTGTATAACAAACACTAAAGCATCGTCTGAATTCGTTCTTCAGCTTCCAAGAACACAACATCTCTATTTTACAGAATTACTGTAAGAGAATGAACCCAAAGCAACTCACACCTGCAACATTAAGTTTTTGACATTAACGCAAAAAGTATATAAAAAGGGATAAATACATAAGGTAATATATAAATAAACAAATTGGGCTAAAACACTTTGGATTCCCAAAACAATACAGTGCTTTTAGACAGCTGTATCCTTGCTATTATTTTACATTTAATATGTTTACAGAAAAAATATATGTTCTGCTGTTCGATAAAAATATTCTCAAATTGCAAAACACAAAAATGTATGCTGCATCACAGTGATGCATATTAGGAGTTCAATCCATCCATCCATTTTCTTCCACCTATCCGGGGTCGGGTCGCGGGGGCAGCAGCTTCAGAAGGGAGGCNCCATAAGCTTTCTGCTTACAGGTCAAACATTTTTATTTAAATAGGAGTATACTACATGACCTTATTAAAAGTTACAGTTTAGTGTTCTTAGGACTGAAGACTTTCTGAGGAAAGAAGTTTGTAAACATCATTTCTATCATTTTAGTATTTTCAACTGAGGGGCTTTGATATATTTTTTTAAAATAAATTACAGCAGATGAAATTTTCTGCACAGAAAAAAAAATTTTTACAGTTTTTTTTAACCAAACTGACAAGTTTCTTCAGTAAAATGATTGTGTAATTTAAAGGCATTCAAACACCTTGTTAAATTTAGAAGGTATTATGATTAACTACAAACATCTGAAGCTGACTCAGAGAACTCTGTGATTTTAGAAAAAATTAAAGTCAAATGTAGACACGTCTTTAAAAGACCCTCCTCTTCCTCCCCACCCCGCGCAGCTGCGGTCAGCGCACCTCTTCTCCACCCGCGTGATTAATACTGTTTTTTTGCGCAAATTACAAATTTTTGATGCTCATTAAACAAGTAAACATCTGAAGGGGTTGACATGTATGAACTTTAAGTCCTGGGCTGGTCAGAGCTGCGCTGCAGGTGGACATGTTCACTGCACCTCGCTTTAAAAACCGTCAGCTGATCTGTTGCGGTTTTGTTGCGCTCGTGACGTGAACACCCAGGGGAAAATGCTGTGAAGTGCTTTTAGAAATATAATAAATATAAACTATGACGTAATTCTCGGTGGAAAATAGTCCAGGAAATGCGGGAGGTGTTCACCTGCAGCTGAGTGAAGCTGACCCCCCACCCACAGAGAAAGAAAAAAAGGCAGTAATTATTGATAAGGTAGTAAGCATGCTGTGGCTTCACCTGTCGCATTTTCTTTTAAAGAAAGAAAAAGTAGCTTGAAAACTGTCGCATCGGTGCAACGTGATTAAAAGCAGAGCTGCACGTCTAATCTCACACACGTCTTCCTATGTTTGTGAGGACCACACACAGCGCTCAGCCTCACCCTGCACCGTCTTTTTCCCCAAGTTTGCCGAGAGGTGGATAAGGAGGGATGCAAAAAAATATCTCTCGACTTGATCTGGCCTTATTTAAATAAAAAAAGACTACATGCCGTGAAATTCTTAGAGGGGCAGGCCATCTCGTTGGCGGGGGGTGGGGGGTGGTGTGGGG
>NW_013952977.1:139948-143328 GCF_001266775.1 Austrofundulus limnaeus
GCTCATGACCATAGATGAGGGTAGGAAGGTAAATCGAGAGCTTCGCTTTCTGACTCAGCTCTCTCTTCACCACAACGGACCGGTACAGCGCCCGCTTTACAGCAGACGCTGCGCCAATCCGCCTGTCGATCTCCCGCTCCGTTCTTCCCCCAATTCGTGAACATATTAGGAGTTACCATATCTATATTTAACTTTGGTTACAAAGATAAACTAATGTTGATGCATAAATCAAAAACCAAACTAGAGTAAACGTAAACCACAACAGAGGTTTTGACTTGAAAAAGAAGGCTGTGTACAGTAGGGTTAGGTGAATAGATCAACCATCAACAACAGTTTTTTAAATATTTTTTTCCATTTCATTGAAGAAAATTTTAACATATACATAAAACTAGAACTCACATTAAAACATCTGCTCTTAGCAAAATCACTGTGAATGAAGACAAGTTTACATTAAAACTGCAAGCACTGATAAAGTGCTCTTGTACCCCAGGGCGATTTGAATTGTGTGTACATCCAGCTAAAGCAGGCGCTGGTCTGTCTGTCCAGTTTCGTTAAGCACATCCAAAGAAAACAGAACAAAATGCCAGTTATGCACAAACCGGGACATATCTAACTTCGCTAAGCTGCCCCATCCATATGAACGTCTTTTCAGTTTTTCAAAAAGCTCTAAACAACACACAASAGTTTTGAAGCTTCTTGGATAACRGGTGTGAATRGGAGATTTTTCAAAYACTAAAAGAGATGTTTGCGCTGCCACTAGGTGGTGCAGTGGTGAATTTAAGACATTAGCATAYGGCCATATTCAGGACTTGATGCCCATGTATAATGTACATTTTTAATAAGTTCATACAAATTACACTGATGTGACTCCCAAAGCCATGTTTGATGAGAAGACTAAAAATTCCCTCACTAATCAGATTTACCAACAAWCAATGATAAATTTTGTGTACTAGGTTGTGAAGAAGCTTTGAAAAAAAGAAACCAAACAAAACAGACATCTGACTTGATATAAAGATCAAATCAATTCAGGTAATAAGGCATGAAATATAAAAGCCTGGACAACATAAAGGAGAATGTTAAAATGGTAGTAAAAAGATAAAAACACAATGAAATAGCAGAAACAAAAGGCAGCAGCAAGGAGAGGAACAATTAACACAAAAATACAGAAGGATCATTGGTGAGCTCATTAAAAGAGGTAGAAACAGAAAGAGAGACTCAAATGAAAACATTAGGACAGAGAAGAAAACACAATCCATCACTGCTGGTSTGTTTTGACTCTTCGAGCCCTTCACCAGCTCCTCCTGATTGCAGATGGCCACATTCCTTTATTCTTCAGACTCTTGTTTTGTCTACACTTCTATCTGTACATTCATCTTTTGCTTTCTGTAGTTTTCCCTTCTTTTGAACGCCTTATCTATAKMCTGGCCCTTGCCTTCCTAYGCAGTTKAGCTCAGTTCTAGTTTTCCTTCACTGCTCCGTCTGGRATTKCTCCCATKGACAAGGATTTCTTATTTTACCTGGGCCAATCAGCAAACAGAAGGCGGAGTTTTAAACAACGTTGATTTTCTGCACAGTGTCTGCTGTTTATYAWTGGCAGTGGAGGAAGTGAATGAAGCCAGTCTGTGTTGATAAGGCTTCTAAATTAAAATAAATTTGTCTGACAAAGCAGCAGYTCTCATTTAGTCATCTTSTTYGGCTTGGTACTTTTCTCCTCTCAGTAGGGTTGTTTACAGCGCAYGCAATTTCCAGTTAGCTTCTTAGCTTAGCCTCCTTCATAGCGACATACTTCATGGCCAACTGATCCAATCATTTTAAACTTTAGCAGAGGCCACGCCTCCAGCAAGAATCGCTTCTCTATGCACAGTATTCATGAGAAGCTTATGTAGGCTGCCATGACASTCAGTAGCYCCGYCCACAGCCCTCTCCACTGTTCRCTTTTTCTGGTGCGCAAGAAATTCATTCATTCAGATAGTTATGATATGAGTGCCTAAAGGCAACCTAAACAAAAATGTTTTTGGAATGTGAGAGGAAATCGAAGTACCCAGAGAAAACACACAGAAACACAAGAACATGCAAACTCTGCACAGAAAGACCCCAGTCCCAGCCTGAGGACTGAACAGTGCTAACCATTTATTCAATCATATAGTGCTTTTACAGTTTCTGGGATTAAAAACTTCTGGTCCCCATTTCAAAGCTCTAATATAATGTGTATAAAGTATTACAGAACAGCACTGTTAAAGCACGGTTAACAGATTTATTGTCCAGATTCTCAAGCTTTGACATTGTGGAGGAGACGTTCCAGTGGAAATAAAAGTCTTCATAGAGACTCAGGCCTTAAGTAACCTCCCAGTAACTAGTGGCAGATATATGACCCTAATACCATCTGACTGTCACAGCTGCTGAGTGTGCAAACATTGTGTAGGTCTGCTTAAACATTTAGGCTCAGGGACATAATTGTCAACTACAGTCTTTTATGAAGAATAAAGGAGATTTTCTAACATTCCCTTTCATATTTTGTACTTTTTTGTCTATATACTTCCACTTTCACTTTTCCCAGCCTGTTCCTCACCCATATTTTGAATAATAGTCATCTGAAATGTTGAACCAAAACACACCATTTTAACCTCCATCTCGACCTCACCTTGAACTGACAAGCCTTATTTACTTGAGAACCAGCATCACTTGTTTTGGATACAGGTTTTCCTCAGAGAAAAACAAAGTGACAGACATATTTTCCACTGCTGGTATGCTGAAGAAGTGGGGAGGGTTAACTGCCTTGCTCAAGGACATGTTGTGAAAGTGAAGAATTAGTCTCACTCAAATTTTTCTCTCCCACAGCCGTTAGTCATTCTCTCTCTTTCTCTTCATGTAACGTTCACCTCCAAAACCCCTCCACTCATCGTCCAGRCCCCACTGCACAGATCCCTCTATCCTGACTGCTGCTCCCTCCATCACTGTCTCACCTTAGAAAAACCTCCAAAGCTTCATCTCCCTGTTTTCCCACCACCCAACAGCTTMTATTTTACTTCAGCAGGCACTGACGAATGAGTAGGTTTGAAGGAGGTGGAGCTGTGTGAATGGATGAGAAGGAGAATGTGTAGAATGAAAGAGGCACTTTATGAAGTACTTCAACTTGTGGTAGTATTTGGAATGWATTAGCAAAATTCATGTGTCTAAGTTTAATTAATACAACCCTCTAGGGGTGTAAGAAAATATTGATACACTGAAAGATCGTGACATTTCATGTCCCGACACTGTATCGATATTCTAAAACCCTGTATTGATTTTTAATTAAGGTTTAAAATGTCAACTTTCCTGCCAGCCGTTCATTTTTATGTTGTAGTTCAGCCTCTGACCGCTAGTTGGCAGCAGTGAGCCAG
>NW_013952977.1:144145-147843 GCF_001266775.1 Austrofundulus limnaeus
ATGTAATATTAGAATTTTCTGAGACAATGAATTTTGGTTTTTCTTTTTTTCCCCAGTAATAGGTTTTTATTTAATAAATTTTTTGGACCAAAAATCGCAATATATCGCAATATACAGCCTTGCTTAAAGTATCGCAATATATCGGATGTATCGTATCATGACCCCTCTGTCATGATATGTATTGTATCACCAAATTCTTACCAATACACAGCCCTACAAAAGAGGGTGTGGATCAGAACTCAGCTGTGTTAACTTGAAGTGCGATGCATTAGAAGTGTCTGTCTTGTATCAATTTGAAAAACATGATGAAATAACTCAGACTCTCTTTTTTTGGGAACGAGTTTTTAAACCAAAATACAAAGTATTTGAGCCTCATCATCAGTCTTCCCTCTGTAATAAATCCATTTGTTTTTTGGTTATTTCCATAACCATCTGGATGGATGGACCAGAAATCATCACTTCATCACCTTACTGAGCAGCAGCAACAGCTTACCTTTCACATGTTGACAGTTTCACCCTCCATCCGCCTCAGTACATTCAGAAATCACACTGAGGTGGCCATCAGGGATCTAAATCCCAGCCTGGGCTGTCTTGTGAGATAGTCGTAATATGTGTATTATCACACAAACACTGCTGTTGACTCGCACAGCATAAATCTGTACGATGACATCGGTGTGGTACATTTTCACACTTTTCTAAAGGACAGGRAACTGAAAAAGTCTTTGGATCAATTTCTTGTTAAATTACGGCTGAACTGGAGGTCTGCAGATCATAAACAGACCTTGCTGTGAAAACACAATGTAAATGTAGTAGAACTATTCCACCAATGTGTGATTAATTGAATCTACACCCATTCTCTTTATCTCATTAGTTCTTGTTAAATCTGTCATGTTTAGTCAAAACAGTCAGGGTTCAACACATTTTAGTCAAAAGGAAAACACATACACATCCAACAACACTTACTTCCTGTCCAGACAAGTAGTATGCAGCCAACARTCCTCCGATGAACCGAATGTTGACCTCAAACACAGACACCTCGGAATTCTGGTTAAAGAAGAGAGATAAACAAAATTTAATTTGATTATCCTTACAATCTATTAGGAAYGGTGCTGTTCATTGTTTAATTGGTACAAATTGTGTAATTTCAAGTTCTGGGCAAAAGCTTAAATTAAAATTTTAAATTAGACCTTTCTAAATCAAATGGCCACAGGCTGGAGTGATTTCCATTGATGCTTAGTAGAGCAAAACAACAATTTAACAGTTTCTACAAATACCAAAAGAAAATAAAAACATCTGTTCTGTAAGTTTTGTTGGTTTGACAGCAACAAGATAATTTGTTACGACCTGAACCTGAAAACACAGAGGAGGGAAGCCTCACATCAGCAGCGGAAATGAGCCAGGTGCTATAACTGCAGTCTGAGAAATTTCTCTTAAAAAAAAAAAAAAACAGAGAATCTGGAAAAGCTATGCCTGCTGAGGTGAAGTTTTGCCAAAACACACCGGTAGCCTCAGTCAAAGCCTGTCACTCTCTGCTGAAGCAGATCTAACGGCTGCAAATTTTGTGGTCCGAAACAAGTCAGTGAAATTGTTTTCAACGTCACAATAAAAATATGAAGGCAGTTACTTCAGCTCTGCTCATTTCTCTGCGCTTGTGAATTTTCTTGAAGACATAAGGCAGACAGGTTATTTAATCTGAAACAAGACAAAGCTGTGTGAGCCTCTGGGAACCTTCAGCTTTGACATCTTTAAGGTGCAGTCTGAATGACACCTGATTGAGACATCCCTACAGAGGAGGAGGAAGAGGMGGAAAACAGGTTTATTCTGTGGCTTTGATGCTGTATACTTGATAATACATAAACATAAATATCATGACTGCAGCTTAAGTATCAATCAGTTTCAATTTTCCGTTAGCTGATGTGCTGTCAGAGGGTTTTTTTTTTTTTTTTTTTGCTTATATGGAGCAGATGTCTACACATCCTCCATCTATTCTAACTCTAAATAACTTTAACTAACTTTAAATGAGCAGAGGTTTGTCCTTTCCATTTACATTGAGAAAAGCCTTTACAATAAATCTATGCAGTGTGGTTTTTTGTGACAACCTGTCCCATTTTTCAACCWAATACTTTTCCTATCTACAGAGAACAAAAGCATGACGTTTCTTCTCAGAGCAGTGTGGTTCATGTCTGGTTATCTGTCCTTCCTTTGAACATCACATCTCCATCAGATGATCTGTGAGCTGTTTGAAGCAAGTTTCATTCTGGCCTCTTGGCTGGGAAAAAGAAAAAAAAAACGAAAAAAAGCAGATTTGGATCTCTTCCTGAAACAAAGATAACTTCTTTGATTTCCTGGACGCATGCACCTTTTTCTGACTTTCATGTCAGGAAATCAGCCTGAGAATTGCAGCACCTACAGCAGACCTTCTGTTAAAATAACTTTAGGGTGAGAATGTCTCGGTGGGGTTTGCAGTGGAGTCTTGCATCAGACATTTTGCACGCATTTCTATTCCGAGTAGATTGTTTCGATTACAGTGTAAGGGAAATGTTTTGCAGAATGGCTCTCAGCTTCACAAACCTCATCTTTCATTTTTAGTGAGACAAGCAGAAATCTGAAATGAACAAATACAGTGATAGACTGATTTGTAGTCTTGTGCTCGCTAACACAGTYTCAAGGTGCAACAAGGAGTTACGTTGGTTTTGCCTGTTTCATGTAGAAGCCTGGGGAAAAAGATTACATTGAGTGACCTTCTTGGAAAGGCCCCCAGTTTGAGAGCTACCGGGGTACATCGAAACTTTTTATTGTGCACTCCACAAATCTGGCCTTTATAGAGAAAAACGTGGCTTTGTTCAGATCAAATTACAACTTCAMTTTTGATCTAAATGCAAAAYGTTATTCTGAACAAACTGCCTCACCACACTGTGAAACATGGTGGTGGCTGCATCAAGCTGTGGGGTTGCTTTTCGTCAGCTCAGACAGGGAGGCAGGTCAGAGTTGATGGGAAGACGGAYGGATAAACATGGGACAACCCATGAAGAAAACCTGTTAGAAGCTAAAAAAAGAGTTGAGACTGGAGCAGAGGTTCAAGTTCCTCCAGGACAATCCAAAACATACAGCCAGAGCTATAATGAAATGTATTAGGTCAAAGTCTATTCATGTCTTAGAGCAGAGGTGTCAAACTCATTTACTGAGGGCCACATGAGTTATGGTGGCCCTCGAAGGGCCAGCTGTAGTTAACTTTGACGTTTCATGTTTAACTTTGACTAAACAGAGTTTTAACATGTCCTCTTTTAAACACTGATAAGAACTAAGTGTACGACTGACTAAATCTAAAATAAACGCAGAAATGTTATTAAAAGTAAAACTAGTAGAGTTTTACTCACTGATGAGTTTCTAGTGAGTAGCTGCCATCTTGAATTCTGAACTCTTCCACTTTCTGACAGGGAATTCTCATGGATGATCAACATGCATTAAGGCAGGTTTAGTTTATGGTTGATGCTGACCTTAAAGCAGCTCATTTTCAGACATTAATACTGAGCTATCCAACTAAATTGCTCAGTTACTTAAAGGAAACAGCTCAGGGGCAGGACAAATATTATCTTTCACATTTTAATTTGTTTTAATCATAAATCTTAAGTTCACCATCGATAAGAAACAATTTTTATATTGAATTAAAAAAACTAAAAATGTTTATTTCTTTATTC
>NW_013952977.1:149554-153592 GCF_001266775.1 Austrofundulus limnaeus
ACACCTGGACAGCTCTCCGGTTCACCAGAGACACCTGGACAGGTCTCCAGTTCACCAGAGACACCTGGACAGGTCTCCAGTCTCCATCAGGGACACAATCAACCATCCACACTCTGTCACACCTAGAGTCACACAGAAGAGCTCCAGAAGGTTTCAAACTGAGAACTCTGGACTCAGATCATCTGCTGCACACAGTTCAAATCACTTATTATCAATAATAATTTTATTGATAATTATCATGAGGAGTCCTTAACTAGGATGTAGTTGGGCAATTAAATATTCATGTATGTGTAAATTTATTACSATAATTGCAGGTGAGTCGCGTAAATTAACAAGCAACCGTTCCAAGATGGCGGCCCCATGTCTCGTCAGCTCTAATAGGCAGTAGAAGTGTTTATGGTATCTAGTACTTTATTATATCTATGTTCGCAGAGACACTCCCAAACATACTTGCCTAGCGGCCATCTTGTTTCTTTGATCCTGTAGAACCTTGTTATCATGACTGCACAAATCAGGCAAAAGTGTCATTCTGCTGTCTGTAACCAACATTTAATACTGAGCCCTCATACATAAATAAAACAGATTAAAGGTTTTGATGAATGTCCTTCAAGTTCAAAGGCAAGTAAAAAATATATAATCACTGCTTCTAAGCATAAATACTAAATTCTGCAACAGCTCTTCAAGCAGACAACAGGGTTGATGAAGGTCCSGTCGAATGTTTATCACTTTTTAGTAAAAGTTACAAATGGAAGGGAAATGATGGAGAGGAGACTTCTAACCATGTCAAAAATTACAGCTTTCTCTGTAATATCAAACCATAAAAGCTCAGCAGTGACAGGAACATTAAACAGCCAACTGCAAAAYGTAATCACGAGGCCATTTTCCAAGCCTCTTTAAAACCTAAAAAACATCACTGAATGACACAGCTTTTCACTGCAGACGTTCTCTCAAAGCAAACTGGAACACCACATTTAAATCAGAAACTCCTGCCTCGGCAGAACTGCGAGCAGCCCAGACTGGTCAGGAACGAACTCGACAGCTAGAGTTAATTTGTCTCCTAATCGCTGTCGCATCGTCTGATTAAAATCCTYGCTTTCACATGAGTGATTAATGCGGCCAGTAATAAAGTCTGTTAACTTGGAGCCCGGCGGAGGATGCAGACACATCCTTCATCTGAGGGCAAGGTGCAGTGTCAGGGTCCAATCAGGACACTGGAGAGTCCAGCAATGACTCAGTGCTGGGCTTAATCTGACATGGCAGATATTTAAYCAGTCGTTAGCTGGTCAGTTAGAGGATGTTGGGTAAACTGTGTAAATAAAGCATTTAAGACCTTAGATCTTACCYTTTAAAAGTCCCAGGCAACTGTAGTAAAGTTTAACTGGAGAGTCATTTTTAAAAAATCTTGAAACATCTTTTACTTCCAACTGAGTGTTGTAATTTATTAAACATCTGCACTCAAAGAAAAGTACATCACTTTAACAGGCAGGCCAGAGAGCAGCTTATCCACGGTCCCATCTGCTGTACTGAAGATATTTTTTTACAATTTTTTGTTCTTTTAGAAATCCTATTTATCCAATCGATTCAAATCAAAACRCTAAAATACAAACATTGTGCCTCCAGATGGCAAAAATATCCAAAATGTACACATTAATGACACAGTCCCAAAAAAAATTAAATAAAATTAAAACTTTTTAAGCTTTGCAGAAGATTTGCAATTGTAACGCTTTCTTAAAATTATATTTCCATTTTCCTTCCAGGTAACATTTCAGCTTGTGACGGTTTACAAGGTTTAATTTTTAATTTGTTTTATTATTATTATTATTATTATTATTATTTAAGGGGTGCCTGCCAGGTATCCCTCCTGACAATTAGGATATTATTTAAACCTCGTCTTTCTTGCAACCAGTCACATAAAAGACCATACACTACAAGATGTAGACCCTTAATTGGAATGAATGACAAAAAACAAAAAATATGTATGTTTCTTCTTTTCTTTTTATATAAACAGCAAAACAAACAAAATCATTCACAATGTTTTTTCTTCTTTTTTACAGTTTCAAAATGTCCACGAATAAGTACAAAAAATAACCCCCCACAAAAAACACAATGTTAAGTGTCCTTTTTTCTTTTCTTTACAAAGTCCAATGAATAAACTTACAGATGATAAGAAGGAAGTTTCAAACAAACAAACAGGAATCCGTTTTTCTTTTCTCCCTCTGCACTGGACAAATTTTTATAGTTTTTGTAAATATCACTGTTCAGCACACTTAGTTTCTTAATAGTATTAAGTTATATTTTAGTGCCAGGACTTAGATGTAACTTTTTTTTTTGATGACATCACCGCTCCCTGGACTTCCAGTTGGCCACATTGTAGTATTTTGAGCAGACGTGTTTTATTTTGGTCTCCATTTTCTTGCTCCTCTGTGATRTTAGCCACTCAGCRTGACGAAGGAATGTTAACGAAAATAGTCGAGGGATTAATCAGCCTCGGTCTTATTTTCCTTTTAATAATTCCTGTGTATGGTGTCAAACACTGGTGGAATGTTAGCGATGGTTGTTTCTATCGCCAGGTCTGGGGAAAGACTGCCATCTTTACCTCCGTGGTAGAAACACCTTGGACCAGGCAACCAATCAGGTGAGTACGGAGGAAGAACATTCCAGAGAAGTTCAGTGTTTATTGACCAAATTTATAGATTTAGTTATGTAGTATTTGCAACATGACAGTTATTACAAGTATATTGATTAGGATGATAGAAATACTGGTTTTTGATTGTTTATTACATAATGCACCAAATTATTACACCACCACATTTTGTAACAATTGCCGCAAAATGTAATAACGTTATTACATAATGTGTTAAAGCTTTTATTACATTTTGCGTCAATTATTACATAACGCAGTTTTAACGTGAGTTTATTACATTTTGAAGCCTGATTTTATTACATTTGACATTTTACAGTTGACATTAATTACATTATTACATAATGCGCTGTTATTACAAAATGAGCTCTGACTAGAAGCTGGGTAAAACTGCACTCCTTACATTCAACAAATTCCTGATATTCATATGAACCAGATTTTATATACATTAAAAAAATTAATTAAAAGTTGTTACAAATTATGTTGCCAGGCCACAGAAGGGTAGATGAACCTGATTCCTGAAAGGCAGATGGATGCTACAGCCACACTGCTTAAATTCATCCTAAACTAGCATAACCTTTCATAAATATTCAAGCAGCCGAGAGTAAAGCTGGAATCCTTCCTCAAATGTATTCAGGTACAAACCAAGTCATTAGTATAAGCCTGGTGACACCTCCCTACTCCTCTGGCTTATTAACAGCAGCTCATCCTCTCTTGTTCTCCTCCCTCTCTATCCTGTAATCTCCTCTCTCCACTCCCTCATGTGGAATCAAAGCAGCTCTCTTCTCCTGCCTGTCAACATATTACTCAACTTGAGCAAATGTGAATGCTTTTATTTTCTCCCCTCGTGTCCTACTGCTCCCACTATTATTACACTTGTTTAACCATTTATAATCCTGCACAAATCTCACATTGTTTATTGCAAGAGGAAAGTGGATTACTCTGGCTGCTCCAACTGAGACTCTGGAAATCACTTTCCTAGAAAAGTTGCTTTGACTTGAAAAACGCTCTGCTACTTTTTTCTTTTGTTTTGGGTTCCAGGTCTGAATAATCTTTGTCTGCCACAGGTTTGAAGAAAAAAAACTGCATCAGTGATGTTTCACTGACTGGGAGATTGAACTAGTTTAACTCCAAAATGTTATCCAGTCACAGATGAACAACCAGCCAAGTGATTATTTTTTAAAGAAATTAATTAAAATCAATTTAGTGGTTTCAGAAATTTTGCTAACAGACAAAACGTGTCGACTCTTACAATTAATGCCATATTTTTAAGCAAAGTACTCGGGCATTCGGTTCGTACTCGGAGTGTGGTGGTAAACGAGTCGCAGCGGTCTTAAAGGGGCAATATCTTGTAAAATCAACTTTTTTTAGTTTTATATCATGTTATAATGTTATAC
>NW_013952977.1:154033-155322 GCF_001266775.1 Austrofundulus limnaeus
CACGAGACGTTATTGTGCTTCTATTGTGAAAAGCCCGGGGAAGTAGTTTTGTAGTGGAGTTGAGTTGACTGGTGTGCAAGGTGAGTCGTCTTGTTAAGCTTTATTAAATAACATAAAACTAAATAAATTTTGTAACTGATTAATTGAATATTGGATTCAGTCTTGTATTTTATACTTTGATGATTTCAGCTTGTAAGGTTAAAACAGACAGAGTTGGTGTGTGTTATCATGTGTTCTTTCTCTTAGCCTAAACCAAACTGAGTACGTTCTGACGTCTGACGTAAAAGGTAACAGCTCCAAGGGTGGAACCAGGAAGATATGTACATTATAAGCTCAATTCATTATTATAGTAGTAAGAAGTTGTCAGTGTTTGCAGAGTGTCTGCACAGAGCAGAGCTCCTGTGCTTGTTTTGATTCAGCCCAAGGTCTGTCTGAGGCCTGTGCTGCTGAGCGCTGAATGTACCTGGTTGGAGTCAGAAGATTGAAAATAAAGTTTAAACAAGAAGTCCAGCTGGATTCCTGTTTATTTGAGTAAGGGGTCTCTGCAGTAGGTTTTGTCCTGTGGGCGGAGATGGCCCTACTCGTGACTGGCGGAGGTAACAATGTGGGCAGAGATGGCCCAAGAGATGTGATTGGTTGGATTGGCGGTGGGGTTTGAGGCTGGAGGCAGCAGGGAGTAGCTTGATGGAGTCAGGCAGGAAGCAACAAGTTTTTTAAGATTAATTTTAGACATAACTTGAGAAAGGAAAGCGCTAGCTGCACAAAATTTGAACGCCGTACATGTGAAAGGATGTGCAACAATATGGCTCAGTTAAAGTGGGCCTATTATGCAAAACTCACCTTTTTCATGTTTTTAAACTTATTTTTGGGTCTCTACTGCTTAGAGAAACAGTCCAAACACCAAAAAAAAAAAAAATGCATCCAGCTGTATTTTTTAGCTGTAATTACATGTATTTTTATGTATCTGGAAACATGGTATTTCTCAAAGCACGTTATTCTGACGTCACAATAACAGTCACCTAGCAACCTAAACCAGAGTCCTGCTCCTCACGAGGCAAGCCGAGGTGAAGCTCCGCCCACTTCCTCAAAAGACGATAGTTGTTCTGTTTTACAGCAGCCATGGAGAACAGAGATGCCTGGATTAATTTTATTTTTATCTTTGATGACAATGTTCTAACAGTATTGCCAAAGAAAGCTGTAGTTTGTGAAAAATAATTTCACTTTGGAAACTTCTACCATGTCGGGGGGCGGAGCTAAAGTAAACAAACGGATAGGGGGAATAGGGGAGG
>NW_013952977.1:157422-164079 GCF_001266775.1 Austrofundulus limnaeus
GCTGTAGTTTGTGAAAAATAATTTCACTTTGGAAACTTCTACCATGTCGGGGGGCGGAGCTAAAGTAAACAAACGGATAGGGGGAATAGGGGAGGGGGGTTTCTATTGCAACTTCTGCATACAGCACGTTCTGGAGAGAGATGAAGAACAGGMAGAACTGAAAAGGTGAAATTTCATTATTTGAGATTCTTTTTGTGAACTAAATCAAATGAACATGTTTTGTACAGCCCACAGATGGATCCTAACTTGTGCTAAGACCCCCATAATAGGCCCACTTTAAAACATCCCTAACCAGCCTGTAAAAAGAGCGCTAAAAATCAATATTTTTTTACAGACTGGTTAGGGWTGTTTWAACCCCAGCTTTGTGTAGCAGGGGTCATATTTATGTTACAACCAGGCATGGACCTCTTTCTGATTTGAGTCCAAAATAACCGGGTCATAATAATGTGTTTTTGTCCTATTGATTATATTCTTTTTACTGAGTCCAGAATAGGGTTGGGCAATATGAAAAACAAACAAAACAGATCACGATGAATTTTTTCATATCGTCCAGTTTTAGAATATAATTTTAACATTAAATATGCCATAAAAAACATAAACCCTACAAACAGCAACAATTTCTGCACACTTGCCCACTGAATAGGATCTAAGCTCATTATTTGTTTTGSAAGGATTTTTTTAAAGTTCTGTCTGATTCTGCACACAACAAAATGTTGGATAAACTCCCAGCTTCTGAGTGTTCAGGAGTTTGCAGCGTCTCTCAGCTGCTGTTTGTGATGAGACTCAGACAGGAAGCAGGCTTCACGTCACGTCCAGCCCATCGTAAAAAAAACTTACAGAAAAGGTCTTCTCCAGATAAATAAAGAACTGCTGGAACATTATTCTGTCATAAACTTACCCTAAGACCACTTCATAGTTTTGGAGGAYGTTGTCGTTTTAGTGAGTCTGTTTCGCTGCACATCGCAGTTCACTTCTCTTTTTTCCCTCTGTGTCAGTAGGGCAGCTCAGGGCTCACCCCAGCAACCAAAATACCTCAGATACATGCCCAAATAGGCGAATTCTGTGAGACTCAGCTTTTTGTACTGGATTACATTTTGTTTGGTTACTTCTGCGATTCTGTCCGCGTTTCCTTAGCAACTTATAAATGGAAGTGGAATAGAAGAAGGTGGATTCTGATTGGCTGTTGTTGTGCACATTTCCRTCATGTTTGATCAGGGCTGGTAAATCGTGCCACAACAAGAAAATTGTGGATAAAAGAGGAATGGTCACATCAGCAGTTTGGCAAATATAATCAGCCTTTTATCTCCTGGTTCTCATTTCAAATAGGTAAAACAAAAAACAAATCAATAAATATTGACATCGACTGATATGAAACACTTATATAGTGACATATTTTTCAGCCATATCACCCAGCTGTTCTTATGATACACTTCCTGTATGTCAAGAAATCCAACTGCATGGTGTCCACCTCTTTAAAAACAACAATATTGAACCAAAACCATTGTGATTGATTAAAATCACAGTTCATGTCTTCTTATCAAAGCTTTTTTCACAAAGATTACTCACCACACTGAAGTCCAGATTCTGTTCGATCCATTCTTGGCCRTCTTTGAACTCCTCGTGCAGACCCATGATGTACAGAGTATCTAAGGCATCCACAATGGATGCTCCCAGCTGAGAGTTACCTGCACAAAACACATGCAAAAAAAACATGTTAGATTTATGTGTTTATTCAAATACAGCCCATATTCTATGTAAAATTAATCAAGGGTTTGGAAGATTTTCTGTTTGAAATTTACTCATTGTTTGGAGGACAGAACAGAACATATAATTTTTTAGAGTAAAATTTWAATTTTAGAGTAGTTTAAAACCCTTATTGTTTCTTCTCAGCTCCTGTGTGCATCTGTGGAGTCATTAGGAACAATTATTGTTTCATCTGTTGTTAAGCTGTATGTAATTCAAACTTGACTGTATTGTTTTATAAATTCTGAAACCTTTGAGATGTCAGTTGCTTTAGTGTTAGTGGTGTTTGAAATAGTCATTAGCTCGTCAGTCTGGTCAGAATTAAACCTTGTTTCTCTAAACTGAGGTTCTTTAAAGAGCTGCCTACAAGTAAAATGTTGATTCTTTACAAACTTTCCAAAAGACCCCTCTTAAAAAGATGAGAACCATCCCTTTAAGTGAAGTGTTTATATGACAGTTTCTTAATGTAGAGCTCACTTTGACTCTTTGATGCATCAACCTTGTTTCTTCTTCTTTCCTCCCCCATTACTCATCTCACAACCTCTGAGATCTCCAGGAACTCTTCATATAAAACATGATATAYATCAAGTAGACGTGTACATGTTACTATAAATAACCTGAGGACAGTATTTATACCAACTAAAACCAAAACACCACCTGTACTTTGGGACTTTGACCAGATTTTTGTATTAGGTTTTACTTAGAAAAAAAATTGTGCACATATTAACTGTTAATTGCTGTTTGAATACATATAACTGCTTACCTTTATATTTTTTGTCATATGATGTTTCTGCCAATGTGGTGGCTACTATCTCAGTTATTACTATGAGACAGATTGCAGTTTTAATTAAAAGTACAGGAACTTTAATCTGCAGTTAAATTTTTCCAACACACACAAAAGTTTCTCTAACCTTGAGAAATCCTGCACTCTTTCAATTGAGGAAATAACCTTGTAAAGACACTTGAAAAAAAACTTGATTCTCCATTTTCTTTCTGCTCCATCATTCAGTCTTTCCATCAGCCCCTCCTCCTACCTACCCATCTGTTTGTTCTCATTCATCACTGTCGTCCTGTGTTTTTGTTAATCTTACTTTGATCGCTCCATCCAAACCCCGATTTACAGATACTCCTCTACCCATCTGTTTTTCAGCCCAATTCCTTTTTTTCTTCAGCATTCTGCTCACACAAATACTCATTTTTTTCTGCTTATCTCCKTTGAGCTTGCCTTTACCTGCCATCATCCTTATCTTGCTGTGCAGTGGTTTCTCTGCTGCTGACCAGAATGTCAGACGTGTGCAGCCATTTAAATATTAGCGGCTTCATATGAAAAGCTAAATTGGCACTTCCAAGTGCTAGGTGTTTGGATGCCAGGCGCTGCTTATCCAAAACAAATTGGCCAGGATGTGGTTTGTTTAGTTGGGGAATTATCATCTAAGCCTCTATCACATACATACCCCAACAGACAAAATTTAAAACACACTCTCGTCTCTTTTTTATTTGACTAAACCACACACCTTCTGACTACTTCAACTGAACTCTTACTTTACTCCATCATCGCCTCTCCATCTATCACAATTTCACACACCTCTCTCTCCTTTTCCATTATCTCTCTCTCTCTGACACTCACACCTCCCTCTCTCTCCCTTTCTCTATCTCTCTCTCTGTCGCTCTGCCAGTTTCATTAGACAACGGGCTCCTGAGCGCTCTGGTGTGAATTCACATGAGGCTGAGAAGCGTCATACCATTATTCAGGCTCTCTTCTCCCTGTGTGGTAAACTGGAGGCTCGCTCATGGTAGAAGACAATGCAATGCAGAGCTCTGAGATGTTTCTAAGATGGATGTGRGTTTGTTTGGGTTGGAGGAACACGAGCACAGAACAAAGTGTAGGAAGGTTGTGAAATTACATTACAAGAGACAGCTGGAGATAAGCATMAACTATCTTTAGGAAACCCAARTTCTCAGAGAAAAYACAAGGAGAASATGCAAACTACACAGAAATACTCCAGGTCCAAATGAACCCAGGACCTACTTGATGTGTGGTTAGTGTTGGCCACTAAGTAGTTGTGCTCTTCCAAAGTCAAAAAGAATATGGGTAAAAACCTTTTTTGAAATCTAAGTAGACAGAAAAAGCAATGAGTACTTATCTACCTTCTATACTCTGTTTAGTTAAAATATGAATAMTTAAGTCATTCATTTGATTTTAGTAAAATGGGTTTATTGTAAGGTCTGCACTTTAATCAGAATAATTAGCAGTTTCTTGTATTATTATAAACAGGTGAAATATTCTCATTAACTGTATTAATCAGGAATTGTTTTCATACTTGATTTAAAACAGATAAATCTCTCTAGTCAATCGTATAGCTCAATTGGATATCACATATGCTACATCTYCAATTTCTGATATTTATAAAGAACACCTTATGGCACAATCAGTTTGATACACTGGCTGCAGATCAGGCTGTCGAACTGCTGCTTAAAACAATTAGTGTGTACTTTGAACAGGGTGACAAAGCTGGTAAGCTGTTGGCACACTAACGTCGGCAGACTGTTTCACCCCAACAGATCCCAAAAATYGCCACATCCACAGGCACTACAACAGACCAAGAAATGATTAATGTAAAATTTAAGAATTACTACACCTCACTATAATCATCTGAAGTAAATGCAGGGAAGGGGATTTTGATGGCTTTGTCTCCCAGTTGGAAATTTCTCAAGTCCACTTGAATACAGCAAAAGAATTAGAAACCCTGATAACTACCACAGAACTTCTTACTGCACTTAAAGCAATGCAATCTGGCATATGTCCAGGGCCAGATAGCTTTGATGGAGTTTTATAGATGCTTTCTTTCAAAACAAACTTTCCCCAGTTCTGACTGAGATGTTCAACAAATCCTTTATGCTTGGTAAACTGCCACAAACATTAAACCAGGCATCAACCTCTTTCATATTAAAAAAGGTAAGGATCCTCTTGACTGCTCATCTTACAGACCTATCTTACAGACCTATTAGCTACTCAATGTGGACTTTAAACCCTTGTCCAAGTTGCTTGCCCTTTGTCAGGAAATAGTGCTGCAAAATGTAATTTCTACAGACCAAACAGAGTTCATTAAAAATAGACATTAACTTTTTAACTTAAGACGTCTTTTTAACACCATCTATAATCTCCCACTAACAACTTTACCACAAGCAATTATATCCTTAGACACAGAGAAGGCATTCKAATGGACATATTTATTTTACACTTTACAGAAATTTATTTTATTTCCTGGGTGAAGCTTTTAAACTCATCAACTTCGACCTCCCTAAGAACAAATAATAATTACTCATCTTATTTCCCCCTTTATAGTTCTACACATCAAGGCTGTCCTCTAAGCCCGCTTTTATTTGCTTTGGCTATTGAGCCTCTTTCCAYTGGACTCTGCAGCAGTATGCAAATTAACAGCACTGCATGTTATGGACAAGAATAGAAAGTAGCATTATATGCAGATGATGATCTTTTTTTAATCACCAACTTCTCAATATCAGTTCCAGCTGCACTTTCCATTTTTCAGTCATTTGTATCAATATCTGGTTACAAATGAAATCTAGGAAAAAGTGAACGTCTTCCTCTTAAGGCAGCATAAGAATATCCACTTTATACTCTATCAGTTAAGGTTGTCCAGCATGATCTGAAATATCTAGGGGTTCAGGTTACTTCTAAATTAAAAGATCTCTACCAAGCTTCGGGAGCATGAGGTACCAGGCCTGTTGAWATGGGCTGTAAGGTCCCTGTAAAACCAGTGTCAGAGCTTGATCTRCATTGCCGGTAGTGAGTTGAGCACGTTTCCAGTGAGAATTTGCCTTTTGTCATCGATTCTGTTCATAACTTTTATGGACAGAATTTCTAGGTGCAGCCAAGATCATGAGGGGATCCATTTTGTTGATCTTAGGATCGCGTCTCCGCGTTTTTCCAGATGATGTGGTCCTATTGGCTTCATTAGGTCGTGATCTCCAGCTCTCATTGGAGCGGTTCACAKCCGAGTGTGAAGTGGTCAGTATGAGGATCAGTGCCTCCAAATACAAGACCATGGTCTAGAGCCGGAAAAGYGTAGAGTGCCTTCTCCGGGTCGGGGAAGAGGTCCTGCTCCAAGTGGAGGAGTTTAAGTATCTCAAGGTCTTGTTCACGAGGGAGGGAAAGGGAAGAATGGAGCTGGAGATCGAAAGGCAGATTGGTGCTGTGTCTGCTGTAATGCAGGCGCTGTACCGATAGGGGTGTAAGAAAATATCGATTCACTTAAATATTGCGGTATTTCATTTCCCGATACTGTATTGATATTCTAAAGCCCTGTATCGATTTTTTATTAAGGTTTAAAATGTCAACTTTCCTGCCAACCGTTCGTTTTTATGTTGTAGTTCAGGCTCTGACTGCTAGTTGGCAGCAGTGAGCCATCCATTTGGATCCTCAACCTCTTGAGCCAGAGAGTAAGGGTAACAACAAGTGTCTTGTGCGCTCTTTTTTCCAATGTTACGGAAGGCAGGCAGGCAGGCATGCATATATAGCGCATGCATCTAGCGTCTCGAGCTCGGCACCCCCCACCCGTGACATAAAACTCTGTCTGATGCTCTCAACGTCCGGCTCATCGAATCAAAGTCCATATACTTTAAGTTTATCCTGCTGTGTTCGCTTCAAAAATAGTTTAACTGTGTTGTTTAACGTCTCCATTAATTTACTGTTCATTTTCGGGACCTGCCCTGCTGTTCGACTCACAGTTATGCAAATCACGTTCTGGATGCAGGTCAGCTGATCCCAGAAACTCTGTGTGCACCAGCTTAATCTCATCTATTTACTGAACTTTATGACAACATATAGGCTATTGTTAAGTGTTGGGTGACCATATTGTAAATTAATATTAAAAATTAAAAGCTGCAAAAAAT
>NW_013952977.1:164558-178725 GCF_001266775.1 Austrofundulus limnaeus
GATAGGGTGAGAAGCTCAGTCATCCGGGAGAGACAGAGTAGAGCCGCTACTCCTCTACATTGAGAGGAACCAGTTGAGGTGGCTCGGGCATCTGGTTAGGATGCCTACCTGGTGAGGTGTTTTGGGCATGTCCCACTGGGAGGAGAACCAGAGGAAGATCCAGGACACGCTGGAGAACTGTTTCTTGGCTTGCTTGGGATTGCCCCAGATGGCTGGGGAGAGTGGAAGAAAACGGCTGGACGAAGTTTCCTTTTCTGCCCCGACTCCCCCTTTGATACATTTTTTGAGCCTGTACCTTATCTAAAAGGTATGAATTTGTTTATTTACTCTCAGATTCATTCACTTCGATTGGCCTGTTTGTCTTCAATTAAAGTGCTCTGGGAAGAAGATCTGGGGGTTTCACTTACCRAAAATGTCTGGATGAAGATTTTTGATAAAGTACACCATTCTTCAGTCTGTATGCAAAATATTACAYTGTTTTCATGTAGCTAAGATCAGACTCTAAGATGTTCAAGGGTGTTGATCCGACCTGTGACCGATGTAATCAAAAAGCAGCAACTCATATTCATACGTTTTGGTCCTGTCCCATGCTAATAACATATTGGCAGTCTATTTTTGACACTTCGAGTGAGGTCACTAGGAAAAGACTGATACCAGASGCCATCACTGCATTGTTTGGGATAACTCATACAGCAATAATATTGTCCACAGACATAAAACTATTCATTGCCTTTGTTAGCTTACTTGAAAGCTGTTTGATACTTTTGAAATGGAAATCACACACATCACCACTGCATATTCACTGGGTAAGAGATGTTGTATATTTTATCAAACTGGAAAAAATTAGACATCTATTGAAGGGTTCCTGGGCCAAATTCTCAAAAATTTGGGACCCTTTTCTTGATTATGCTGGGAAGCTGGTCTTTCCAGATAATATGAAATAAATTTAACACCTCACATTCTAAATGTAAATAGTTCATCAATGGTTACTGAATAGTCCGTTGCAGCATAGACAAAATATTTTTTACATCCATCCAACTATCTATCATCTTTGTTTAGTTGGGTTATTTTTTGTATTCTTCCTCTGGTGTACCACCACTTCTCTCACTGGTGGCTTCAGAATGTAAGGGGCAGTTTGTAAGGGAATGTGTTTCCTCTGTTTTTTTTTTTCTGTAATATATTCAAAAGGTTCAATAGAGATTGATGGGTAAAATGGATAAAACAGACTTGCATTTTTTTCTAAATACAAAATGCATAGAAAAAATTGACAAATTCAGATTAAAATTTTGTTTGTGGAGTGGTAACATTCACTTACTTAGACGTCATGCATCTATCAGCAAAACCTGCCCATATAGTCCACAATCCAGTGGCACTGACACCAATTCTAATTTTATTTTAAATTTAAAAGTGATGAATGCAATGTGCTACTGAACAAGTTCTCCTCTTTAGCTCCACTGCAACACTTTAGTCTGTTTTGTAAGAAGCCAAGCAGGGTTGAACATGGCCAAATCAACTCCCCAGGTTGATTCAGAGCTGTGTCTCTGACTGATAACTGGTTCCAGAATCACTCTCCAGCAAAATTTAACATCTGCTGTGTTCTGCCTTCAGTCTCAAAGGGTTACTGGTCTGGCAGTGTCGTCCTCTCAACATGAGCTCCCTGGCTGAACTCCAGCCTGATTGCCTGTTTCCAGGCCTAACGCCAATGTCAAAGCCATCAGCAATGATTTAAATTCTTTTCATTGCATTCCTTTACTCATAGTAAGAAAATTAAACTAATAACTTTAAAGTAAACAGTAGCTATGTTTAAATGCGCAAAATCTTTGATCAGATTGGAATGTATTCGGATTAAATAATCAGAATGTATCGTTGACACGCGCACAATCCAATCATTACGAGTGTTTACATGAAACAGGCTTTTATTCAGAAGAAACACTGACATGCGCAGTTGCTAACTTACCCTAAAAAAAAGAAAAAGAAAAGAAAAAAGTTCTACTTTCATCACAAACATAAACAAACAGCTTCTGAGCTCAGAATGGACCTGTGACAGGTTTTAATAATGGTGGAGACGTTACTGCACTCTCTGGTTCAGCTGCAGATGACGCCCAGACTTTTTTTTTCAAAGCGGTGCAGCCTGTGTGTCTTCCTTCTTTTTTGAATGAGAAAACTGGAGGAAAGGTTTTGTGATGCTGGAAACTCCCTCCACAAAAGAGCAGAAACCACTGGCTAAAAGTCAGCAGACATGCGCAGTCAGGTCAGTTTTCCACAATCAGTTTACATGCACGCTGTTCAGATTATCAATTGGCATAAACCACCCCTCTCATTCCGATTACAAATTCATTTGGATCGAGCTGAATCGGGTCAGAATAATCCGAATGGGGTGTTTAATGACATTTTTATTCCAAATGGCCATTTAATCCGATCACTTATGTCCATGTAAACGTAGCTAGTGACAGCTGTAGCTTGGGTAAAAGATGCATGAATAAAAACCCAAAACACACAGGACCGATAATATCATAGGCCACTGCAGCAGCCGTGTTCTGCTTTGAAACGTTTCTTTAGTTTGTTATTGCTATGAGCTCTAACACTGTTAGAGTTCACTCCTCCCGACACTAAGAAAACAGGAGGGGAGCAGTCAGCTGAGCTCCTATGCAGCGGAGCACAGAGAGGGAGAGAGACGAAGTAAACGAACAAGCAGAAAAATGAAACTTATCATCCTCATTTTTTTACCGACCTCAAAATAACTTATCGTGCAATTAATTGATTTATTGACTAGCGCGACAGGCCTAAGCTGAGTGTACTCTTGTTATATGTTTAGTTAACACATGCCTTAAATTCATTTACAATATATCGTTGGGAGAACCCCCAATCAACGTGACAATTTGCCTCTAGGGAGCGGCCAGAACCGGAAGAAAGTGTTTATAAGAAGCTGAAACTTCCTGCCTCGTGCCAAATCCRCAACTGAATGTTTGAGGCTTTGGCCTAGCCACAGGGTATTTTTATGGCTTTGGTTCTTACAGTTAACATTCAAGTCTTATTGCTGTATTTGCTCCCTTGTCCTCTGCAAATATATTAACTGAACATGCTATACTTTTCACGCCCAAAAAAAAGAAGGAAAAAAAGACGTGAAATTGACTCTGTGTCAGTGTCGGTGACGCAGATATGAACCACGTTTACGTCCGTTTTGGGTATCTTTGATTTATATTTTTTTATTTTTGATGAATACATTGAAATTAATACATGCCATAAAATTCTTGGAGATGGGGTTGGCGGGAAAATAGTAGGGGAAACACTGGGTTCCTGTAGCCCTGTCTGACCTCCTGCTGCCTTATGTTAATAATTAATGATCATTGGGTTTTAGTTGGCTGGTCTACAGAGGTGCTCCTTCATATCAAACAGACTTCAACTCTTCTTCTTTTTAAATCTCATCTTAAAACCCATTCACAAGCATAAACCATATTTGATGCCATTTGATGATGACAATCCACAAGTTTATAATTGAACCMTTCTGTCCAATATTTTGTCCATTCTGTCTGTTACATATTTCTGCAGCTATTTGTCACCATGAGTCTCTGAGCTTTAACTCTATCAGAAACATACACATTTTCATATAAAGCTGGCAAAGAGCAGCTAAATTATTGTGATGTTCTACATGTAGCACCACAGGTCAGCTACCATACAAACTGGATGAACAGGCAGCCTTGCAAAGCTAAAGAAAATAATGAGCACCAGGCTGCATGTGCCATAATGATACAGGTTAGCCACCCAACATGTACAAAGCTCTGTATGATGTTTTAGATATAACTTGCTGTAGTGAAAACTAGCAAAGACAGAATTATTAAGCAGGTTAGTGAGATGACTGTATTCTATTGTCTGGCTTGTTGAAAATGGTCACAGCAACAGAAGAAACCATCACAGAGAAACCATGTTTCGAGTGTTAAGTCCTCAAAGTAGACTGATTTATTATTTTCTCAGCACTACAGTATGTTAATTTTATTTATTTATTTATTTATTTTTTGAGAAACGATAAAATGGTGGGTTTGATCGGTCTCACTAATGATTTGTACAGCTTATTACAGCAACATATGACTTGGCACTAACAGGAATACCTGAAAATTTAAAGTAGCTTTATTTGACACTGTAGTTATGTGGAAAAGAATAAAAGTTTGACCAATAAATGAAAACAAAAAAACTAAGACAAGCTAAAACTACATTTAAAGAGATAAAACAATTGTATTTACCTTACAGCATACTGTAAATCTGAGTTTAGGCTGACATGTCAACTCTATGGGTAAACAACCAAAGGAATATCATAATGGAAGGAGCAGCTGCCATAAATAATAAGTAAAATCTCACCAGACTGGGCTGACAGCAAAGACAGGTGTCCAAATCTCCTCTTAGCTTTGCATCATCTCCATCCTTCCACCTCCAACAYGCCTGAGGCACAACTAAGTATTTACTGTAGCCATGTTACAGTATCAGCGGGAGAAAGTCGAGCAGCTGAAAAGTGCCAAGATTCTCCAGCAGCAACTTTAGATTAAAGTCAACACACTGCAAGCTTTCAGGGAAACCACAAAAGCAATAAATAGCCACRAGCTAGATGATGATGGGCAAGACTGCCAAGCATTTTGAAAACAAGGYTGTCTGTACAGAAATGACAAGTCACCCTGGTACAAAATTACATCTGAAGAYCAAAACAACTTGAAAGACAAACTATAATCATTTTAAACACCAATCATAACCACTAAATTTAGAGTTGTAACGTTTTGTTCAGTAACTCAATTTTAAATTATATTAAAATAAGAAATATTTGWTYCAGTGYTTTGTTTATCTCTTCCATGTGACTGCATGCTGCTCAGCTGTCAGTGTTTAACAGAGACCGTAATAGCTGTTATACAATTTGCCTACATTGTGTTAATTGTGATGGACCGTGACAGAAAGTAATGAGGAGAAAGATCTGAGAGAGGGGAAAAAACACAAAGATATGAGACTCAAATCATCCTATACAAATTTGAGAAGATAGAACAGGAACAGTATCAGTGAACACTGCAGATGTAAAAGTCTAGTCTTTCTAATGTGCATCAATCTTCAAGAAGAAAGTAGGTCCTATTTTATWTGGACATGTTCTTTAAACAGAAATGAATTTCTCAGTTATGATGAGTTGACCTGCCTTCAAATTGACTCAGTGCCAAAGAAACCTTTCCAGATTCACAAAGACAAAACATTTTGGATGGCCAAAGGGAAATATGATGTATTCATGCTAAATACAGAGTATCAGGTAATTCTGCCWTTGGCTTCTCTACGACCTGACAGACAGTTGCAATGAAAACAAAGGCATGTAGCAATCAGTCACAAAGCATCTGACATCTCATCCTTGGACAAAGAGGGACTGTTTACTTGTTCACCAATAAAATAGCATATAGACTTTCAAAAAAAGGCTGCAGCCTATCTCGATTAAACAACCACTATTTTTAGTTTGCTGGATTTTGAGGATAACATTATCTAAAACTGTTTGAGTTTTAAGTACAACATGGCTCTCTTAACCCAGCTTCAACTGTTTGACTGTCTCTGTAAGACCATCAGTCAGCCTTGCTTGAACCATACAGACTGCTAGTTTTCATACTCAGAGTCAGCTCTACCAGTTCTTTGTAAAGCAAAGACGAGAGAGAAAAAAACAGAAGAGAAGTCATGGTCAGACAGTGAACTCAAGGTTATCTGAAACCGGTGTCACAGTGAGAGCTAAAAGGACTCGTTACCATTTTGGCCTCTTCTCTTCTCCCTGGGCAACGGCTAAGCAGCAAGGCCAAGAGTGAACACATTTTCTATATATACAGTATATAACTGCATGCTGAGCCCTGTCCTGTAAAGACAAACTCTTAAACTGTTCGGTTTGTAAAATTCATGTGATGCAGGAGGATGGGCCGCTCTGGCCCAGTGTCTGGAGACCAATTTTTTCAACTCAGATGGGAGGAGCCAAACCCACTGCACCTGAATGCATTTTATCAGACATACAAATGATTGATAAGTGCCTTCCAACCTACTAGAGGGTAAAGGAGGGACAGTCTGGACACAATGCTTGGGACTGATAACCCCTAATAATGGTCATTGAATGTATTGACAACATTCAAAGCAGGTGCACCAGGAAACCGGTTCAGTCCGCACTAACCAATAAGGACACATCTTACATAGCTCCTCCTTAGGCCCCGCCCCAGATGTTCATGTTCTCTGAATCTTGAGTTCAACCAAAAATAGAGAATCAACCAAAAATTTGAGATTCAACCAAAGATTTCTGACATATGAAAATATGTTTGGTTGAAATTAATCTTTTTTGATTAGTTGAAATTGATTTTTTTAGATTGCAAAATATGAAAAACAAGATTATCTCCATAATCTACTTTAGGTTTCAGAAGTCTCTGCAAATAAAGACCTTGAACTCCTTGATGAAAAGAATTTCACCTTGTACATTTCATGGAAGAGATTTAGATTAAATCCATCTAATGCTGAGAAATAAGAGTTGTTTTGGTCAAAACCTGAAAATAAAGTTATGTTTACTCTGATATTCAGTTATGGTTGCAGCAACATGAGTCAGTTTTGTCTGAAATATACGTTTCATCTCATCTGGTCCATAAACACGTGTGCACACAATCAATACAGAGACATTCAGATAAAAGACAGGACAGACTCATCAATAATGTACGGTAAGCGTGTTCTGTGGAGTGTAACGCACAACTCTTTGCTTAGYATATTTTTCTAATCTATTTAGGATTAATTACAATCAGACACCCAGGATGAGCTATACTGAGCAAAAGTGGAAAATCTCGTCATGTTCCAGATAAATAAAACGACAATTCTAAGAAAYGTAAACACAGAACAGCAGCAACCACCCAGCATTTAGAAGCAGCTCATAAAAAAGAAAACAGCCACCTCCAGCCAATTAACCAGATGGAACATTCCAATTTTACACTAAAGCCTCATAAAACGCAGTCACACAAAGCAGGAACACACACATTCAGCAACAAGATGCCACAGATACRTACAAGAGAAGGAAAAAAATGTTTGTAACTGACAAGCATCAAAGCAACAGCTTTAGATGAATAGAAATCACACTAACAACCATGAAAACATCATYATCACCCACCGCCAAGAAAATTAAGTAAGGTGATGATGTAATGGCCCATGTCTTCATTTTTCTGTCTGTTGGTAAAACATCTCATGAACCACTGAATAGATGTTAATAAAACTCTTAATGGAGCAATCGTTGGATGTACATTTACAACTGAACCAAAGGTACAACGATGTCCCCTAATTGCTTAAATGTTTGTWGTTTTTGAGATGAGTATTTTTCTGGACAGGAAATTCATAAGGAAYACAAGTAAACCTTGATATTTCTGGTGCAAGATAATTCAGTGGATAGAAGTTACACTGTGTAAAAGAACAGATTTTTTTTTTCTTTATCTAAAAGTGACAAATCCTGGCCAGCAGAGGTAGCTACTTTATCCACAACCAGGTACAGTAGCGAATCCATGGGGTGGCCAAAGATGGCCTTTCACCTCAGATTTGTATTTGGCCACCCTAATCTTACTTTTAAGCAACATAAAAACTATAAAGAATAGTTTTCCTAAATGACTGGGGTGGCTGGTTTATATACTCTATGTACATTTTGTGTAATATACTTACATAAGGTGGTGGATATCTTGGATTTTGATGTGGCAACTCAATTTTCGATAGCCAAACCATAATGGAAGTCAGAACCTCTTATTTCTCAAGTTACTAAGCTCCCAAGATGAACGGACAGAGGTTTTTCTAATTCACTTTTTTTGCTCCACAATGGGGGACAGTATATTTTGGAGTTACCTCGATGTGTGTGGTGACCCAGATAATTAGACATAACAAATGAGTGGAGCAAGCTAACATTCAGCTAACTAGATAAAAATACATCAGCAGTATCTGGGTGTCTCGTTCACCAGTAACGTTCAGATTGGGCAGGAAATGAATCAACAACATATCTGTCCCAGTTAAAGCTCCACACTTTTCTGCAGATTCCTCCGTATAGAATGTCTTTTTTAGTCTCCATTCATGAGTTTTTGGCCATTTGACTATTTAAAATTGTCTGTTTCTGGATACAACGCTCTGATTCTGGAAGTGAGTAGATTTTTTTCTTTTTTTTAAATTAATTTATTTATTTTTTGAAGCAAATGGTTACAGCAAAATGCAGCAGCCGAGCAGTTTCAGAATAAACAAAACACGGTATAAAACGTCTGATCAATCACACAGTAAGTTCTTATGGGGAGGGGGCATAGGCGTCGCAACAATAGTAAGTGAAGGGGACATGTCCCCCACACTTTTCAAAAGTATCCGTTTGGACCCCTCCACGTTTGTCTCATCAGTTCACCCAGGGCTGTTTTTGTTAGGCGACTTGATAAAAGAATCCATTCCACTTGATTGACAGGAGAAAACTCATCACACTAAAAGTCCGCTCCGGGTTTTCCTGGTTACCTCCAGTCAGCACCGCAGCCTGCAGCAGGAACGAGCAGCCGGAGTCGGAGATGACCGGCGTCAGACTACCTCCACCGGGTTAGATGGGAGGAAGATGACGGTGAATTCCAGGAGTGCAAATATTCAACCTAAAACTAACTTCTAGCTGCTTCTAGAAGGCAGCGTGTGTGTTTGTATCCCTCCACAGACACAGGACATTAGGAGATGTTTTACAGAGAAACAGAAAGTAAGTTAAACTCTCCACAGAACAGATTTATCCTGTGTGAAGTTAATGCAGTTAGCTGCTGGCCACAGCTAGCTTACATATCACCACCAGTTAATGTAATTTAAAGCATCTGTTAAAGTACAGTGATCAGCTGGTGATATTATCAGCAAGAATAACATGATCACATCAGAAGATTATTGGGTGTTTTTATTAAAGTATAAAATGATTGCATTCTAACATACTGTTAGAGTAGACTTTTTTATTATCAGAATATTTTAAGCATAAAACAAAGCTTGGTTCATGTCTGAAAACTTTAATAATCAGATGATGASACTGTTGACTCACAATCACTGATAATGATTGGGCAGACCAGATAGTCATCTGTTATTTATTGATCACATTTCATGATATTTTCTGACTTTTTAAAGCTGACTGACTTCAGCTGGCAGTAATAAAAACCTGATGTTTAATCCATCTTCAGGTGATGCAGGAGCTGATGAGAGTCATGGTCAGCAGGTAGGGACAGAGCTCTGTGGCTCAGGTGAGTGATGATGATGATGATGATGAAGGTGATGCTGGGAAATTATGAATGAAATCTAAAATGTTTACTTAAATCAGTTTTTATTTTGAGTCCATTCTAAACAGTTGTGTGAAGTTTAGGAAATGCAGTACTGATTTAAAGGCATAATCTACAGCATGTTTAAACTGAATTTATTATATTTTGAACAGTATAAAAATTACAGGCTTATTAAAATTTTTACTTTAATTAATAAGTAGGAAGTGGTAGAAATTGAGGTGTTACCAGGGTCGGAAGGAACCTGTAGACCTATTTTTGTTTTAATAATTACATGCAGATTGACAATACTGATAAATGTTTTTTGTTTTATTTTATTTTTTGTCACCATAAAACAGTGTCATTTTATGTTCTGAAAGCTGCGTTACACCCTGTTCCTTTTGGTTATGAGTAGGCCTATCACTAAATCATAAAAAAGTGAAATGCCCCTCTAAATTCACTGTTGGTGGTTATCAATGTTGCACCTGTTCATTGGGTAAAGTTATTATTAGTTTTAAACATGCAGTTAATGGTCATTTATTGGCACATTGACATGTTACAATTTAAAACAAATCAAGAATAAACAATTTAAAAGTAAAAGGCACCCCTAAAGTCACAGGACATGTTAAATTGTGTCACATTAATTAACCTTATCTCAGCTGTAGCAGTGAGTTTTAAACAGGATGATATAACTAGTTTAATGAAGAATCTGTCTCTGAAATAATAATTAAATCAAGTATTTATTTATGTATGTTATTGTATGTTTAAGAACCTGGTAAAAAAAAACAAACACCAGAATGCAGGAAATGGCATATCTATTTCGTTCAAAATTTTCTGGGGGAGGACCCCCAGACCCCCCACCCTGACCTGTGTGCCCCACCCCCCCACTTTTAAAATGGTTCTGACACCCATGGGAGGGGGTTAAAAAGTTGTCTTGGCATGTTGTGATGAAGGGGCAGCTGATTTGAAGCTGTGAAAAGAATGATGCAATTTTCATCATGCAACGGCAACAATGAGGCCTGATTTCTGCAGTTCAGATGGACCATGCAACGTCCTTTAGAGTAAAGGTGGACAGCTTCATCATTCCATTCAGGGGGAGCTTGGAGTAAAGATGCTGCTCCTGGGTGGTTCAGTCATTTGTTTAGGATGCCTCCTGAATGCCTTTTTTTTTATTTTTTATTTTAGATTTTTCAGGCATGTCCCAATGGTAAGAGGCCCTGGAACAGAAAAGAACTCTCTGGAAAGATTAGATATCTTCTCTGGCCGGGAAACAGGCCGGTAGCTCTGACATCACATCTGATGAAGACCCTRGARAGGCTGGTCCTCAAYCATCTGCACCACCAGGTGACATCYTCGTTGGATCTGCTACAGTTTGCCTACCAGCCTGGCATCGRGGTGGATGATGTCATCATCTACCTCCAGCACCGAGCTCTGACTCACCTGGAGCAGCCTRGAAGCACTGTGAGGATCATGTTCTTTGATTTCTGCAGTRCTTTCAACAMCATCSAGCCAGGACTTCTGAGGGACAAGCTGGAGCTGTCTGGAGTGGACCACCACATGTCCCAGTGGATTCTGAACTACCTGACGGACCACCCTCAGTATGTGAGGACACAGGACTGTGTCTCGGACATGCTGGTCAGCAGTATGGGGTTCTGAGTCTGTCATGCTGTTATTTCCTGTAAATTCTTATCTTTCTGCACAGTAGCTTGCTTTTATTTTTCATTATTTTCTAATTTGACATTGAGAGCCCGGTACGGTAATTATTATTCCTATTTTTATTTTTGATCTGTTTATTTTGTATTGTTACTGTCTTTAATTCTATTATTATTGCTACAATTGATATTGTCACACAGCAACATATTATTTTGTGGATTGATGTTTGTATCTGCTGCTACACATGAATTTCCCCGTGCAGGACAATAAAGGCTGTTTCTGTTCTATTCTAAACACCATGGGGTATAAAGGAATAAAGTGTCGCTTTGGGACCTGTTRATTTCACAACCCGACTACTAGGGCTGCAGCTAACARTTATTTTAGTAATCAATTAATCYATCAATTATTGTGTMAATTAATTGAGTAATCAGATGTTTTAAAATTTATCAGGTTCTAMAGTAATTACTTAAGCCTATTTTATGACAAATACAATCGTTTGATATTGTGAAGGGKTAATCTACACTTGTTGATGACCCTGCTGAAATCAAAGTAAAATTACTATATCAGTTGTGTTTGATTTATGCATTTTAAGCTACAATTGCTTGTATTTGTGTGTGTGAAGTTTGAGGGTACATTAATTAAAAGCACTCTGTCATTGAATCATTTTTAACCATCACTGAAAAATCTAACTGCTGTAAATTCATTTTGATGGATTGGTAAACTGAATGTGATATTTTTTGTTAGGATTTGGGAGAGTAAATTAGCGTACAATTTTGAGGTTTGCACAATGAGTTTTGTAGCGTTCACTTGTTATTTTTAATAGAAAAAGTAAATTAATATTTTTATTGACTATTGTTGGCACAGTGTTCATAGTTCACATTTTAGGCAATAAAATATTTAGTCTTGACTGCACAGCTATAAATGACCACAGCAGTAAAGGGTACTGACAGGTTTCAAAGCCATAAAAATGCACACACAAAAAACWCCTACTACTGTATATCCAAAAATACATTTAAATCTTGTTTTTACAGCAAAAAAATGTTTTTTGTTTTTTCTCCAAGGCGCACACCCCTCTGAGCTCTTCATTACAACCTTATTTGTCTGTAATGGTTGTAAAAAAAAAGTTAATTAAACAAATAAATAAACAAACACTCTGCTACACTTTAAGGTGAGTGGCATCTTTCATCATAGCTGCAGAGGAAAATATAAAAACAGCCTCTGAAYTTCAAGTCTCACAGATGAAAGGCTGTACTAGATTGACCCCCTCTGTGGAAATAAAAAAATCACTGCYAGCAGTGGTGTCTCTACAGACAGGAAACACTTCATGACTGAAACCTGACTCAGACCCCAGCAGGATTCTGTAAACAAATATGGCTGCTTGATTCTCACCTGTAGCTCACTTGATGCACATTTCATTAAAACGAAGTTGGGCCTACCTTTATTATTTGTGTTTATGTTGGTCAAAATTACAATTATGTAACCTGGTAACTCTTACATCTATACATTGATTAAAACCTAACATAAAAAGAAACACTATTTCTATCAGGCTACTTAAAATKAAATCATTTATTACTTTATCTCTTTTAGAGTTGAACAAATCAAGTGGATGGATTTGCAGATGTTTGCAATCCAGAGTGTCAGTAATTCCTTCTGCTTCTGTTTGCAAACCATCTATCCAAAGTGATGAGTATTCTGCTGGAGGCATTATCATATAACCTTGTCCACAAGAGAAAACACTATCTGTGTGTGAATGTGTCTGGGCACTAACAAGATAGGGTGTGTGTGCAGCCATGCATATACCCATGTGTGATTTACAACTGTGTGAGCAACGTGCCAATGGGCACKAACTGCAGAAACACAGAGACGCTTGTGTTGGACTTACCGAAGATATTTGTGGAATGTCCTTTCTTAGCAAGGGGTTTCAGTTCATTGTGACCCCAACCGTACTGTCTGTAGCTGTCCCATGCGTGTTTCATCATCTAGAAAAGCAAGAGACAAGTAAAAATCATAAACATATTAAAATATGTTGCGTCTTTTGCTGCAAGTTGCTCGTTATGATCACGATAGTAACCACACACCAATGTCTCTCATTCATTGATGTTACTCATCATTAGACAGTAAACTATGCTTTAACCAGTCACTGTATATAAACTAGAGGTCCTTTTGAAAAAAGTTCTTGAGTAAGTCATGAAAGTGTCTGATTGTTGCATGTTGATTTTAGTATCTGCAATGTTTTAGGTGGGAGATATAACAAATAAAAAACAAAATAAGACTCACTTGCTGGTTTGAACATAACACTCTGAGCTCAGATAAAATGGGAACAGTGTCCTTAGGACTTAAGCTTGAGTTATATTTCAATACGATGTGAGACAGCGGGTCGGTGATTGCTTCATTTCAGACGTCTATTTCCTGACCGAGTATAAACGGGCTGAAGACGAGGCGGACCMTAAATGATCATAATTCCTCCCAGCTCATAGAAAGTATATAAACAACAATATTGATGGCTGGACTTTTTTTATTTTCACTCAACGATCAGTGTTGTGTTGGGTGACGAGTTCAAGGAGGAACAACTTTTTCTGGTGGTGATGAGAAAAATAAACATGAAAATCATATGCATGCTCATGCAGTCAATAGGGTCAAATCAGTTGCTCATCAAAGCTGTTAATCTTTCTAATTTAACAACCAGCTTCAGGGAAAAGATCATTTTCAGCAAAATAACATGCAGAAGGAAGAGCTGCTCTGGTCATGCTCCACAGCGCTGCATTGCTTCCTCCTGAACAAACATGCCCACAAAGTTCTGACCAATCACACGCTGTGAGCCGCAAGGTCCGTGTTGCAGAGTTCTGACTGAGGGAAATGCAGACGGCGACTGTCACCGGAGATGGAAGTTACGCAATTTTTGTCACTCATCAGAGGGACTCAAAAGTATAAACCAGCCTTTACAGTTTTCAGCGAGTCATTGACAGAAAACAAATGTGCCTAAAGGTTTAGACATATTAATGTAATGTAACTATTTATGGGAATAAGAAACTTGCTTACAAAAGTTTTAAAAGCTTAGACTGTTTAAAAGTTAGTGTGTGACATCATTAAAACGGCCTTATTCACTTAAAGTTTGGATGATGTCTTTACTGTTCAGCCTGCCTGAGATACTGGGAGGTTTACTGGGTTGGGTTTTATACACACACACACATGCACGCACGCACACACCTACACACACACACACACACACACCCACACCCACACACACACACACACACACACAC
>NW_013952977.1:178835-185781 GCF_001266775.1 Austrofundulus limnaeus
ACACACACACACACACACACACACACACACACACACACACACACACACACACACACACACAGAGAGCTACCAAAAGTCCTATCGCTTGATTCCAGATCAAGTCGCATGTCAGTGTATATTTTGCAAGAGTTTACAAAACCTATGAGTAGTAGTAAATCATAAATTTTTGTGTAAATTGAAGCAAATTGGGCACACAGCAAGAGTACTTCAATACTTGTGCAATGCAACTTCATAAGTGAAATGGACAAAACAGTTCATCTTAGTGCTGGGCAGTTGAATACAGACATCRGTTTAAACAGCCTAAACACATTCGGAACGTTACGTCACACCCGCTAGTGAACATCTTTACTCGMAGCACTGCTATTGCACATTAGCAAGCTAATGTTATTGTTGGAGCGAACTTCTCCATAACTGGCGGTGGGTGATGATTTCACTGCTTTTATTGACTAACATGAAAAAATAAACTCTCCTGTTTTTTGCCATCGATGAATGTAGTATACAGCTCTTCAGTGACGTGAATGATAGAGTTTGTGCACAATGTAATTTTGCCTGATGTATGGAGATGTTAATGTTCTTCTATACTGGGGGGCTTCCGGGGGAAGAGGTTTTGTATCGGGGTTGAATTGATGAATGCACAGAGACTGAATCAACCTGTTAAGTTTTATTAAATAACACAAAACAATAGACCCAATAATGATCTCTGCTAAACATTCATGGCCATACCAAAATGCGTGACTACTGTCTACAACCAGGTAAAAAGAAGACGCATGTAGAGGAGTGAAACAGCAACACAAACAGAGGTACAGTACAAGAAAAAAGTCAATAGTTTCTGTGTTGCAGAAAGAGAGCAACTTCAGGTTTGCTAATCAATAAGCAGTGTTTATACATTTTATCATCAGCTGAGCTGTGATGAAATGAAAAATACTATCAAATACTGATACCCGTATAATTGTTGAAAATACCGTGATATAAAATATGGGTCATACCGCTCAGCATTAGTTCATCTATTCCTAATGTTTGACAGTTTTCAATAGTTTTTGTGTGATGTAGTGATTTGTACACCTTCTTATAATAAAAATAAGTAAATTCACTGGTTCTTCTTATTTTCGATAATATCTTCTTTATACAAAAATGAATGGACAAAACACACAATAAGATGAGCAGACTCAGTGAGTTTAAGTTCATCTAAAATAAACTAGGTCATTTATTTATTTACAGAATCAAATAAATCACCAATGTACAGCATATTGTGAGATTCATTTCATATAAAAAGTTTAACAACAAACTTTGAGGTTTAGATGTTAATAAACTATTTGTTTGCGGCCCTTTTTCCTTGGTTTTGGCAGGACGTAAGCAAAGGAAAGAAAGGAGGAGGAAGAGGATTAGTTAGTTTTAACTTTATCCTTTAAAGAATGTGGATTTTAACCAGAAAGGGCAGATGTCTCTCAACGGATCCAGCCAAACCTCAGGTACGCTCAGCAACAAATAGCCATTACCTCGACCAAGGGTAGTTTCACCACCAGGCTCAAATCGAAGGAAAGATCGTACAATTGGTAAAGAACTTCTCGGAACCTCATACAGTCCGACACTTTCCAGGCKCTTTACGTTACTCCTTCAGCGTCTCCTGGGCTGCTTTCAATCGAAGATCAGAGACGAGGCGCTTTTTGGTACCCGTCTCAAAAATAGAAAACTTCTGCCATGGAAGTTTCAAAACAAAAGTTTCTCTGTGAATAACTTTGGTAAGCTCAAAATAGATGAGACCGAGTGATGGTCTGGTCTAGGCTGAGAGGTTCCCTTTGACTCAATGGGTTAAACCTCACAGGCAGGCTGGTTCTCCTCAGAGAGCCAGCTGGGTTCTCGTGAAGCACAAGAGCGTTCGTTTTCCCAACTCAACTCAACTCAACTCAACTGACTGTTAGTTCAGAAATGTTAGTTTTAAAAGGAGGAAATGTTATTGAAGGACTGCCATGTGTTGTTTGTCAAACAAAATTGTTAAAATTATGAATAAAAGAAGATTATTCTGTTTATTATCAGATTAATAATAAGAACATGTCTCTTTACTGTTTAAGAAAACGTATTATGGCTCTAACTTGAACAGAGTTCTGTCTCTCTGAAGGAGGTCTTCTGAGACCAAGGTCAAATACAGGTRGAACTGTTTATTTCACCCCTAGRTGACCACCACAGTGATGTTGTGATAAACAGAGAGGCAATACTGGAAAAGCAACAACCCAAGAAATTCTGGTATGGGATATGATGAAAATGGTATTTTTGCTCAAAGCACAGCTGCCATTTAAAGTCAGTGCACAACAACAAATGTTGGGTTTAAAATCTTTAAAATGAGCAGAACATCCTATATATCTCAGTCACTAAATCCTGCAAACAAAATTCCAAACATGCAGGTAAAAAAGAGAAAATGTACAATAACATGCAGCTACATCAAAAACAGCTGAATAGCGTGTCATTGTTGCAGTTACAGATCAAAATTGGATAAATAATATGCAAAACTGAATCTGCATTTACGTTTATATTTTGTTTTAACACAAACTCATCTTTCCCTTAATGTATCTACAAACATTTGTCAAGCTTATACTGTAGTTTTCCTTCCATTGGCCTGAAAAAAGAGGCTACAAATGGCACAAAGGTAAAAAGCAACAAAGATGAAAAAAATGTAACAAAAAAATCGAGACAATATGAAATGAGTCCTGACACTGAYGCTGGTGATGAGAAGAGGCTTCAGGGCAAGCAGGAAAAATGGAGGATAAGAAAAGAAATGTTCCCAGCCAGCTTTGCTGTAGTAGCACCAACAACCTCAGAAAAAAACACCTCCAGTCTGTGTTTGAGTTCGTCACAGTCTGAATATCTGCGCCTATTGTGCTTGTTTTGTTTTTGTTTTCATGCTGCCAGCAGTCCCATCTGTCCACCTGCACTGTTCTCTTWTATTACTGACACGCAATGATCTGAATGTTGACTAGGTTTGTATAGGAAATATTATAAAGACTAGTAAATGCAAAACAAATTTACAATTATAGCTTTAAAARAAAGATAACCAATAGTAAAACAGTACAGTAAACCATTTTGTATTTTTGCTCTGGTGTAGCTCATGTAGATTTTGCAGCATGAAAAAAAGATTCACTGCAGCTCAGTGTGAGAGAGACTGGGTTGGCAGCAAAAGACAGGACAGTGGTAACAAAACAAGCCTTCAGCTGGAACGAGACTTGTAAAGAGTGGAGCTTGGTGACAGCCTACACTGATCAGACACCTTGTCGTTATCTTCTACCCAGCTACGCTGCTTCGCTGTCTGTCTCTTCATGCCACTGTGAGGGGGGCGGTGAGTATCCAAGCACCTTCTCAACTTCCTCTCCTTGGAGCAGGCTTGGAGCCAAGTTACTAAAGACAAGAGCTGGGAGCATCATTGCGCTTTTGGCCTTGTGGCTTTAGAACACACTCCATGCTAGCACCTCGGATTATAAATCAAATTAATCCACACCATGACATGGACACTTAAACACTGAAGGACTCGATCTGATGTGTGTTGATTGGATGCTTCATCTAATTTTGATAGGCCCATATGCCAAGGACAAGCAGCACAGTGCAGTGTGCTTGGCAATGTTGACAAACTGCTTATATACAAAGGACTTCGGCATACTAATTGGACATTAAGCTACAAATCCCAAGATTGATTCTGACAGCTACCGCCTGCCATCACAGCATCTTGGGAGCCATGGGGTAGGAACAGGGAAAAAATGGGTTTGAGTCACATCAGGCCATGTTGCGTCTACTACATCAGTACAGAGATRAAGAGGTTCATATGAAATAAAACTTAATTCAGAAGCCAATCATTATAAATGTTGATTTATYCGTTTTTWTATKATCKGTGTCAGTAAATTCAATAATCACACAAGATTATGCATGTGCAGTAATCTTATTTTGGAAGGAAATGACRGTCCTGCATTGGCCTGGTGTTTTTAAAGTCAGAGATTAAAAGCTTCTTCTGCCTTCCCTCAGATACCAAGCCAATGTGGGGCAGAATTTAAAGTTAAAAGTCTGAAATATGGTGTCGAGCTTGTTGAAAAACCCAGCAGTGCTTCTCATTTGATGAGTTTATTTGCTTGGCTCTTGAAAAGACGGGTTTGTGCTCCACTGGTTCAGAAAATTCTGAAGGGTCTCCAAAGTACAGATGGATTTGAGGTGGAAGAAAATTGATCCAAAAATGCCCCAGTGAGGGTTTTTACATACCTAATGGTGTCACAGGGTTAACCATGCCAAACGAGAGGAAAACAAGCTTTATCAAGACTTCTTAATTATTGAGATTACACACTAAAGCAGTGAATCCTATACGTTTCAACTTTTTACCAACAAATATAAAGTTACAGAGACTTGTGGCTTGGACAGTAACTGAGTAAAGTTTACAAACATTACTATTATGCCATTTAATCAATTTGTGACTGATTGTATTGACCTCCTACTTTTGAGAACCCATAGTGAAGACCTGACCCCAACTTTGCGAAYCATGGTTTTAAATCAGTTTGTCACTGGTGAACTGGAGGTTTGTGGTGTTTTGAGTGACCTCCAGGGTCAGTATGACCTAATTTACAGCACCTATTGTCACACCCTCATCTATCTCGTCTGTTCCCAACTCTCCCCAAAACAGGTCTTATCTGGTTTAACAGAAGGTCCCAAGCAATAAGGAGGTGCTTTGAGTGTAATTTATACTCTGGAAGAGGTTAAGATATCTGTTCACAGTAACACAGTTACATGATGACAAGTATGTAATTTTATACTGGCATGAGTGAAAAAGCTGCAAAAACTTTTCTCACCAGGGTGTGTCAAGTATTGTGTGATTAGTCAAAACTTTAAGTGTGTGTTTTTGCAAAAAAGCAGCTAAACTACACCGCTCTCATTACGCTTCAACTGATCTGCTGTAGAGCAGCTGACCAAGGATGCTAGAAAACACAGACATCTTTACAACTGTTCCAGMAAAACTGAAAAGATAATCAACTAAATCTTCAAGCCAATCAAAGACTTGGTGGAAGGAGACAGCACAGAGATACAGGCGGCTCTTCATGGCTTTGCCAGCTGAGAGAGTACTCCTCAGCTGAGCAGTGTAGGAAATGTTCCCAACGTTCGCTTGATATGGTCATCTGTTGGAAATGGTGAAAGTCTCCTTGTGATAAACTTGTAAATTTGTGCTTCTCCTCAATTAACAACAGAAACACAAAATCTTCCTCCTCCTCTTCAAACATTTTGCTATACTTCTTCATAACTGAAAACAAAACACCCTCTCTGCCTGCTGTTTTTATCAGAGTGTTTTGATTTGTTCAGCATCTGTAAGACTGATTGTTAAGCCATTTAATGTTTGCTAAGATATCTTAGCTGTAGCAGCTACACTGAATCAAGATGATCYAAAAGGTTACACAGTCTACAGATGTACATCACATAGATGTGTGTTGATCATGTTCTGAGAGCTTTCAAAATTAGTATTTTTTTTTGGTTCATGGGATTTTTTTATGATAGAGATACAGATAGGCACACACACACACACACACATACACACACATATCAGGTGATGAATTCCACACCCATTTAGCTGACAGCTTTTTGTTACGCTCTGTCTGAACACTGATTTAAATTCAGAATAATGAGCGCTACTGGCACGATCACAAAATGTTGAGAAATGGGAACTGCCACTTTCAAGCATAACTGTTTAATACATTTATTGTAAAAATCAATACAGTAGAGAGGTTTTACTTAATTGGAAAAAAGTAATTTTAGCAGCATTTTTACTGAAAAACTGCCTGATTGAAAGGAATGTGTTGAATAAAATCTTAGAATGAACTGGTTATCTCAAACCGAATAAAGCAAAGAAAGGTGCTGGACTTAAACTTCAATTAACAAAACAAAAGAAGCCACTGTAATGATGAACAGCCTAAAACAAGCAGRGGAAAAAATGGTGACTTTTTCAAAGTCAGAAGGTCCTCCTACCATCTGATAAATTTCACAGAAATATTTGAACAGTGTTATTTGAATCAATGGGGGAAAACAGAGGATTCCATATTTGCAGTTTTAATATTGAGTCTAATGCTATTTTTATTTATAATTGCTATGGTTTAGGCCCTCAGAAAACTCAGAGTTAGGCAAATAATTCACCAAAGCCTAAAATGTTATTTAAAAACTGATGGTGCATGAAAACTGTGTCACTGCTCAGAAAGCCTTCTGGCCTTTTGCTAACAATTTATTCACACAGGAACAGCACAGGTGAAAATATTAAATTATAGTATTTTATATGCTACATAAACAAAAAAAAACTTGCATAACAAGGTTAGAGTGCCGCAGGTCCAGTGAAGCCCCAGTCTCTCATCTTGAGAAGCATTTTAAATGTATCAAACTATGCAACATTATCAGCATTATTATTATTTTTATTACAATGATCTAGGTTGTGTTAAATTTCATCAAGTAGTGCTGGGTGGTATGACCCAAATTTATATCACGGTATTTTCAACAATTATACCAGTTCCACAGTATTTGAGTGTTTTTTCTTTCCATCACAGCTCAGCTTATAATAAAATGTACACACATGGACAAAATTGTTGGTACCTCTCGTTTAATGAAAGAAAAACCCACAATGCTCACACATAATTAGAATCTGACAAAAGTAACAAATAACAAAATCTATAAAAAATAAACAAATGAAAGTCAGATATCACTTTTCAACTATGTTTCAACAGAATTTAAAAAATAAATAAAACTCATGAAACAGGCCTGGACAGAAATGATGGGACCCTTAAATAAATATTTTGTTGCACAACATTTTGATTCAATCACAGCAATCAAACCATTCCTGTAACTGTCAGAGACTTCTGCAGCTCTCAGCAGGGATTTTGTTCCACTCCTCATGAACAAACTGCTCCAGGTGTCTCAGGTTTGAAGGGAGCCTTTTCCAGACGGC
>NW_013952977.1:185791-188246 GCF_001266775.1 Austrofundulus limnaeus
GGCCATGATCTTCATGGTTACTGAATGATACCCAAGGAAAACCATAACCCGTTATCTCAAGAAAACACTCCTCATTATTTGGTTTTCTCACGATGACACAATATGTCGTCATCACGAGAAAATCATTGGGAAATAATTAGAAGCAGAAAACGGCCGGTCTCGACTTCCGTACCTTTCAGCCATGCTTCAACAGAATTAAAAAAACAACAACCATGAAACAGGGCTGGACTGAAATGATGGGACCCTTAAATAAATATTTTGTTGCACAATCTTTTGATTCAATCACAGCGATCAAACCATTCCTGTAACTGTCAGAGACTTCTGCAGCTCTCAGCAGGTATTTTGTTCCACTCATCATGAACAAACTGTTCCAGTTGTCTCAGGTTCGATGTTTCAGCTCCTTCCAAAGATGCTCAAGATTTAGGTCAGGATCACAGAAGGCCACTTCAGAATAATCCAGTGTTTTCCTCTGAGCCATTCTTGTGTGTTTTAGTTGTATTGGGTCATTATCCTGTTGGTAAGACTCATGACCTGCTGAGACCAAGCTTTCTGACACTGGGCAGCACATTTCTCTCTAGAATCCTTGATAGTCTTGAGATTTCATTGTACCCTCCACAGATTCAAGACCCCCTGTGCCAGATGCAGCAAAGCCGCCCCAGAACATAACAGACCCTCCATGTTTCACAGTAGGACAGTGTTCTTTTCCTCATGCTTCATTTTCCCCTCTGTGAAAATAGATCTGATGTGCCTTACCAAGAAGTTAATTTTTTGTCTCATCTGTCCAGAGGACATTCTCCCAGAAGCTTTGTGGCTTGTCAACATGTAGTTTGGCAAATTCCAGTCTGGGTTTTTATGATTTACTGTCCTCCCTGTTCATCTCCCGTTAAGTCCACTTTGGCTCAAACACTGACGGATGATGTGATCTGACACTGATGTTCCTTGAACCTGAAGTTCACCTTCAATCTCTTTAGAAGTTTTTCTGGGCTCTTATTTTACCATTAGTATTATTTATTACTTATTTCTAGCGTCAGAGCCAGTTTGAAGATGKGTATTTCATGTCATTTATTTGTTTTTTTAACATCCTAAAGGCTCTAACAAGTTAAAAAATTTTGAAACCTAGTTTTTGAAAAAAAAAAAACGTAAAACTTGAAAAATAATCTGAGATTGCTCTATACGTCTGTATACCTGCAAAATCAAAATTACGGACAATCCGTACAACTTGACATGTATGAAAAAATGTACAAACGTTGCTTATTGATTAGYAAACCACTGTCAGCTGAAGTTACTCTCATTCTGCATTCTTTCTTCATTTTACTGTAGCTTTGTGTCACTGTTTCTTTCCTCTAAATGTCTTTTCTTCTTTGCCTGGCTGTAGACAGTGGTCACGCAKTTTGGTACGGTTATGAAGGAGGAGGGTTGAGTAAAGATCATTATTGGGTCTATCGTTTTGTATTATTAAATAAAGCTTAACAGGATGACTTGGTCTCCGTGCACCAGTCAACTAAACCCCATCAGAAACCACTTCCCTCATATRTCCCCCAGGATTTCCAAAATAGAAGCACATTAACGTCTCCATATGTTAATATCGTGCACGAAATCTATCTGTGCACATCACTGACGAGGTGTATACTACATTCAGCAATGGTGAAAGTGGCATCTTTTTTAAAATGTCAATATAAGCAGCGGAATCACCGCACGCCACCAATTACTAAGAAGCTCCTCCAACAATAACATTAGCTTGCTAATGCACGTTTAACAATGTTGTGAGGAAAAGTGTCCCCCGTGAAATGGTTGGGGGGGCGCAACTTAAAATTCCAAACATGTTCAGGCTATTTAAATATGTTAGTATATGTTGGTATTCTGAAGATTCCTATAACAAAAATAAAAAACGATTTTCGGTATGAACTGGTATATCGCCCAGCACTATCCTCAAGCAAATTGGAAATTGCTCATCTTGACTATAAACAGTCTCTGACTATGCAATTTCAGTCATTCATCAGCTATCAGCCCAAACAGAAAAGAACAATGACCATCCATCACATWTTTGTGGCATTCTGCATGACTTAACTATTACAGCTGCAAAACTCAAGATATGTTTTTGTGACAGGAAATGATGGTGAAAGCAGCAGAACTTTAAATTGCAACTACTTGTTCAAATACATTTCAGGAGCATCTCTGCTCTGCCACATAACCTAAACAACTAAAATGGACATTTTCCAAACGTATATTTAACCATCAGTCCAGAGTAGAGGTGTAAGAAAATATCAAGATATTTCATTTCCCGAAACTGTATCGATATTCTAAAGCCCTGTATCAATTTTTTATTAAGGTTTAAAATGTCAGTTTTCCTGCCAGCCATTCATTTTTTATGTTGTAGTTCAGCCTCTGACCGCTAGTTGGCAGCAGTAAGCCAGCCGTTTGGCTCCTCTACCTCTTGAGCGCCAGAGAGTAAGAG
>NW_013952977.1:190408-192592 GCF_001266775.1 Austrofundulus limnaeus
ATGTATGTATGTATGTATGACTAACCAGCCCATGCCTAGAGTAACAAAGTTGAAATAATGTTAGATCCTTATTTTAGGAAACTTTATGCCTGTCGTGCAAAAATGCTGAACTTTATCATTTTATAAAATATCCAAACCCCATCATTTGGCTACATTTTTGCTAWGGGAAGCCCCTTTTAAATAGGTATCTTTTCATTGTTTCTACTTCTGTAAGATTAAAATATGATACTGTGTTGCCTGTAAATCAGAAGTGCTCACTGTTCAGCTCTAATCAATATGACTCTTAACAATAACAGATGATTTCACGAGCCTTGTAGTGAAAGTAAAACAATGCTTTGAGGATTTGCAAGAACAATAAATATTATAAGKGGTCRTCTTTAAAACAGGAAAGGTGCCAAGGAAAAKAAATACTGAGAAGATCAWTGAAACTGGAAGACACAAAGAGTACAGCTATGAAGAGAAACTACCTGAGACTGTGCTACATATACTGACCCAGAGTACTGTCAGTTTAAAGGGTCATTTGTCAATCAGTGTTAGGACTTGGCCAAAATGAGTGAAGGATAATTAAGAGGGGAAAATGACCTTAGTGTATTGGCTGAAGGAGATGATACTTATTACCTTCTATGAAATTTTTCCACRCCTTTACCAGAAATAATTGCTCTACTTTAATGGACCAATACATCTGGATAGTTCCTTTTTGATTGCACTTAAAAGAATCGCTTTATTCATCGATTTATCTAGACTTTACAGCCACAGTCCACAGCTCTGCAGGGACACATGCAYATGCTCTAATGCCAGCCGCTTTTCTGTAACTGTTGGCTTTTTAGACTGAAGTCACAGCTGAGTAAACTGTGAGCCAAATCGACACTCAGCTCCAGGGAGCTCCAACACTACGGCCTCCTGATGAGCCAACCACCATGTTTTAGAGCTTTCTTTTCTTTTGCAGTGATTATCTACAGCAATTAGCTATAATCACCTGCCAATTTCAGAAAGCCTGCATTACTTTTTTGTGAAAGACTTGAKCAGAACAGGCCTGCATTGTTGAAAACTCTTCATTCTAGATCTAGAAGAAACACCTGGATGTTTATGTATTTAAATTTTATACAAATTCAACAGTGYTGTCATTCTAAAACCTCATAATAATTAATTTGCAWTAAAATATCWCACTGCTGGCAAAAGTGACCCAAATCGTCGTCCTTTTTGCCCATTTTTGATTTTTTTATGACAGTYTGAATGTGACAAATCAGATTTGTTTTTTAATCAAACCCACAACTTTTCATATGTGGTACTAAATCAGATACATATTCAATATTTTTCAAAGWGACTGCAGTYGGCCGCAGTCATGCCACATTTCATCTGACTATTACGTCACTGGGGTAGGGATATAAGAATCTATATTATGAATATTGACATTATTGAAACCAATATCACACAGTTAAAGCTTTAAACTATGCAGGTGTTTAGCTACAGAACAGAAGTCCTGTTGTCTTGTCTGTGTTAAACTTTCTAGATTAGTAATATCCTGGATGACTAACAACTTACACCATCATATGATGCTAATCGTGTTATACCAATATGTTGAATCAGATCTATACAAGCAAGTTTATTTCAGTCAGTTGTTCCCATTCCAGAAGAGACATTCTGCACCCAAGTAAACAGAAAGTGGCAAGATCAAATGGATCTGAAAAGGTACTTTTAATTTACCCAACATACAAATCCACTTAAACGCCAACAAAGCCAGAAGAAAAAAATCAAGAGAAAATTTCAGAATGATGGCCTCAAATAATAGAAATAAATTTACATAAAAAAGCAAAATAAGCAGTAGCTACCAAGATAAACCCTAACCATAAACATTTTCCACCTGTCATGATGAGTTGGATGAAAAAAGTTTAACCACCATCCTCAGGATAGTTCTCTGATGTTCATGCTAACAGCTCTATTTCAGACATTTTAAGCTATGATGTCATTGCTTCCTCCCCCTGCATGGTAAATTAATCTATAGTGTGCAATGCTGCATACCCAACGCATTTAACGGGATCCATGATTAGTTGTAACATTAGACTTTATTTGAAAAACATATATTTTAACTGTAAAATAAAGACTGTAAAAATACTGTAGGCTGTTTAGTTTTTATAATTTTTAAACTAAAGGTTTAAAGTTTTTTTGTATCAACCTATTAATTGC
>NW_013952977.1:194336-196104 GCF_001266775.1 Austrofundulus limnaeus
AACGCTCTCTGGTTTCATTTAAAAGAGTCGATCATCAGATATTGTCCAAGATTAACCTTCAGGGTGGATATAGCTCGCTAGCAGCCTCGCACCGATGACCTCGTTGACATCAACATTTACCCAGAATGCTTTGCGTGTAAATAAAATGGCCCCACCCGTGTAATATGTTTTTAAACTTTTAGTTTAAAAATGATAAAAACTGAACATCCTACAGTATTTTTACAGTCTTTATTTTACAGTTAAAGTATGTTTATCAAATAACCTCTAAGGTTACAAATAATCGGGGATCCCTTTAAAACAATGTCCTTGGGGTCTAGAACCAGACCCCAAGGACAAATATGGATGGAGGACAACAGAGCTGCTTCATGGAAGAAGAACCTCAGCTTAGCCTGTTAGCCTTTGCGCTTGCACCGACACTATATGTGTCATACATATGCCTTATATGTATTAGCTCGGTGCTAGCACAACTACAGAAATCATATCCAGTCAGTAACAAGAGCCTTTGTCACAAAGAGGAGGAAGCTGTAGTTAACGTGTGTCTGAAATAAGACCTAACGCCGGCTGCTAGTGTGGGTCCTTTGGCTGGATGAAGAAGGGCRTGGCACTTGAATCAATGTAGCTAGAGTTGGATGAATCCTCTTCGTCACCCACTTAAACAGATYCCCTCATCAGCTGCTGAGGTAAGACCTTTCGGTGTTCGAAGGAGTTCAGACCCTTRTAGAAGGAGAGTGGGTATAGGGACGTTCCTAAACTTGTAGAGACAGGCAAAGAGGTGTCCCTAGGGACAAAAAACAAGCTCAAGTGAGCTTGTCAAACTTCTAGACAAATGTGTTAAGCAGGTCAACCTTATGATGCAGACAAATTTGATTCAGATCGGATGATGTATGTGTGATTTAGAGCAAACCATGTGCAAAGTGGGCGGGGCTAAAGTGATCTTGTCAAACTAACGAACTAATGTGTTTAGCTGGCTTCCATAATGATGCTCTCAAATTGTACACAGATCAGATCATGTGTGTGTGATTTAGAGCCAACTGTGTGCAAATGGCGAGGCATCAGCATTCCCCACTCTGCCACACACACATCATCCCACCACCAGTCAGTATTGAGTGAAGCATGCAGCAGGTGAAGTCTGCATGTTCAAAGCYATAGGGCCAGTTAGCTCAGATATATGTGCAAGAAAAGAAACCATTGGCAATAATTGGCAGTTTTGATCCAAAATGGCCAACACCCTGTGGGGTTTGGACCATGACTCCAAGAGAGGTCCTGAGACCAGGGTTCGACAAGATTTTTTTTTCCTTTACCTGCCCTATCAGGCAGGTGACATTTTACATCATTAGCACTACCAACTGAGCCACCCCGGGTAAAAACTCCTCATCTGAAAATAATTTTGTTTATTAAATCTAATGAACATGTTTTGTATAGCCCACAGAATATATCCTAACTTGTTCAAGAAACCATAATAGGTGCTCTTTAAGACACATGGGATGGGACATCAGCCTGAGAGAGAAAAGACTGACATATTTCCATGCCTATGCTGAGGTATTCACTGGTGAGTTTTAACTCAAGGTTCTGTTAGCCACGATGCTAATGCCAACTATTGAAAACACCATTACATTATGCTAAGCTACAAGCATGCTAGTTGGCTATCAGAACAGAGTGGTGTTAAACTCAATAATTCATGTTAAACTGATATGATGTGTTACAATTAGGATCGACCATAACGAATTATGTGAAGATTGACTGAAATATGTGGAATTTAGAGCAAATG
>NW_013952977.1:197907-200681 GCF_001266775.1 Austrofundulus limnaeus
CTGTTAACAGTGAACACCAGAGGGCGCAATTAACAGTTTTCTTTGAGGCACCGAAATTAGAGATGTGTTTCGGTTCGTGTACTACCGTTTATATTCGCCCCGGTGCCATACTGGAACCGAGTTTCAGTACCCAACCCTACTTTCCAGTCAAAAAAAGGACACTTTCTGTTGTCAGGGGTCAGGGCTTTTRTTTATTTTATTTGATGATGTCATATAGCCACATGGTATGGTCAGGCAAGCAACATGGATTACTCATACCAAGTTTGGTGCATTTTAGCCTTTCTTTGTGAAAGTTACAGCTGTCAGAAATTGTAACGAACGAATGGACGGAGAGCATTTCCAAGTCCCTCGCCTCGGCAACATGGGACAAAAAAGGGGATTGTGCTGTAGTCCATACAGCTGGTTTGTTCTTTCTCTACTGGGGTTGTATGGTGTTCTCCCTGAATGGTAATTATGACAGAAACAAAAAGAACATTTACACACAAAGGCAGGTTTRGAGTGAATGGGTCTGCTCCTGTGCACAGCAAGTGTTCTGGCACCAACTGTGGTTTTATGGGAGATTATATGAGGCAATTATGATAGAAAACGTGCAGAGGGGAGAAAAGAAGGGATATGCTGGTGCTAGAGAGAGAGAGAGAGACAAGATCTGTACTCTGTAGATGTTCTGTCTGTCTGGCCACTGTAAGCTTCACTAAGAGCTGGTGCTGAGACAGACATCAGGCATCACAAAAGTATTCAAGCATGCAGTTTGGTCAAGCACACACTGGCCTTCACACTCACAGGGAGTTCAACTGCATTCCAAAACTCTGAAGGCTACAACTTTTTTACTCAAGCCCTTTCATGCACGAATTATAACTTCAGCCAGGATTTTCTTTCCAAAGTGTTTCAATTTAATAAGGACATTTTAAAAAATGGTGTATTTATTTTTTTAATATTTATTTGTGCATTTCCACATGTCCACTCATGGACAGCATAAGTTCTGAGTTGATGATATACTGTATAATATAATGTTTTAGAATATTTTGACATTGCTTAAGAGAATGCACCGTAAAACTTTTCATTCTCATCTCATTCTAATATTCACTACTGTCTCAACCCTTACTTCACTCCTCATWTAACTTCTTCATCTCATTTTTTTTCTACRTCTTATCCTAGCTTCTCCTTTTTAGTGGAAATGTTTTCATTTACAAAAATAACAACACTGCACATAATACCTCAGGCCCATGCTCATTCATATTTTCAGACCCCATGGTAGTGCTGGGCAGTACGATCAAAATTTTWTATCACAGTATTTTTACCRATTTTWTGTATCAYGGTATTATTAGAYGGKRTTTTTTTTCATCACAGCTCAGCTGATGTTAAAATAAACAAATGCTGCTTATTGATCAGCAGACTGCAGTCAGCTGTCATTACTCACTTTCTGCAACACAACGATTTCATGACTTTTTTCTTTTACTGTACCTCTGTCTGTGTTGTGTTTTCACTCCTGTCTTTTGTTCCTTCCCTGGTTGTAAACATCAGTCACACATTCTGGGGTTGAGCCACGTTAGCAGTGAGGGGAGGCAGGTACAGTCGTGAATGAAGAGGGTTGAGCAAAGCTCATTATCAGGCAAATTTACTGCTTGCATGAAGTCTATCTTTGCACGTCACTGTGTATTCTGCATTCAGCAATGCAAATATTAGAYTGTTTTTATGTTGTTGTTGTTTTTGTATTTAGTCAGCCAATGTGAGCATCAGAATCACCACTAGATGTGGCTGTCRTCTTTTTGAAACTTCTGATTTCAAAATAAAATCCACGTGTATCGTGTGTCCACATACGTATGCTTGATGCTACATGTTACCATCTGCTTCCCAAACAGAACCATGCATTCTGACAGCCTTTGTGTAGAAATATATCCATATACTGATAAATATAGCTGGGATTTCGACAAAATTAGTCCGCCTTATGGTGTCTTATTTTGAAAATACGGATGTTCCTTTTCCTGTTGGTGTGATGTGATCTCTGTAGATTGACTCCAGAGCAGCTCCGGCGTCCGGCAAAAATAGGACTGGATCCAATTTTGGTGGATCGGCATTTGCTCACCAAAGTCTGCAATTTGCATTAATTGAATCTTATTTGGCTAATCTTATATCTAAAGATACATTTAAGATATCTTGAACTGGATTCTCCATACAACCCTCATACAATGATAAAACAGACGTTATTTATACTAGTCAGAATGTAATTAGAGCTATCTCAAATAAGTATTTTGCCTTGTCAAAATATATTTAAAGACATATTTATTTGTGTGTGTGTGGGGGGGGGGGTTTCATTCATAAAACAAAACAATCTATGTGCAGCATTAAAAATCAAAGTAAATCACACCCTGAATGGAAAGGATGCAGAGTGAAGAAAAAACTCTTATCATATCTGCCCCTAGTTTCAAAAAACAACTTAAACAAACAAACAAGCTCAAGCAGGAAAGATCTCGCAATTTAAAAATATATATGCCGGTAAATATAAAATACATAATTTTATTATTATATAATCTTAAATAGCTAAAATGTCTAGTCATAACACAATTTCAGATATCTGTAATGTGTTCAAGTGTCACAAGTGTTTGACTTTGACAACTTGGGTGTGAAAAAACTACAGTTGTTAAAGCTTCACTCTGCGCGACGTATGGCAGGAGGTAGGGAAGAAATGATCCTGCAACACTATTTACTTTTTCACAGGAGGGAAATTTTGAGGGTTTATTCTATAGGCTTTAAAACGCTAATATACTGTATTAATA
>NW_013952977.1:201057-202362 GCF_001266775.1 Austrofundulus limnaeus
TATATATATATTCAGAATGTTTCAAATAAATGAATAAATAAATTAGTTAATTAATTAAAAAAAGGTTTACTTGACCGGTCGTCATTGCGACTCACCCATCTGCCTGAATATGGGTTTTACCTGTCGTGCAATGGGATTTGTTGAACCCTGGCTCACAGGTATTCTTACCTCTCTGATCTTGTCCCGTTTTTCTTTAACATCTAGCTCCGGTGGCTCCCCGTCACTGATGCCCACCACCTTGGGCATGGGGACGGGTGGTAAGGGTTTAGGTCCCATTTCTTTCTTCTTTAGGTCCTCAATCACTTTAGCCTTTTCCGTCTGAATCACGGCCTGCAGCTCCTCACGAGACTTCCTCAGCTTCTCCTTCGCCTCCTGCAGAGCTCGCTCATGGTCTGCTCGAATCTTGTCACGTAAGCTCTCCTCTTCCTCCCTACGGGAAAGGAACAATGTAGATAACCAGGCTAATAAACATCAGCCAGTAAGACTTTCAAGACAGGCAGATATATTCAATACACAAAAAAACAACCACTTTAAAATTCAATATTTAACTGGTGATTTTTTTGGGGGGGACTTTTGTTTCCACTTTCCACCTTTTGTGAACAATAAATAAATCACACTAAAGGTTGCAACAGGGCAGAAAAAAAAATCTGTCAATATCTGGAAATTTAGCAAATTATTTCAAATTAGAAACTTCCACAGTTTTTTATGGGAGTAAACTAAAGTTGTGTGTCATTTTACTAAACTATCACATCCTAAGAACATACATTAGGATTTGTCAWAGCCATGTGTCTGACAAAAATTCTGATAATAAATAATCTTGTGCACATAATTGCCATCATTTCACAGTACTGGGTGATATTAAATCTCATATTATAGTAGAGTTGGGCAATATTGGCAAAAAAATTAATCACGATTAATTGTGGTATTTAGTCGATAACGATTAATTTGACGATTAATTCCCTGGACACCCTTATTTCGTGTTCACATGACCAATTTAATGGGAAAGATTTGATCTTTATAAAAAATTGTTCCAAATTGTGTGAAAATTACAGATTTCAGGCTATACATCATATGTAAAATTGTGTTGATAAATAAATAAATTAAAGAACTTTATTTTTAATGTTCGTCATATTTGAAGCAGAGAGGAGCACTGAGCGGACTGACCGGAGCAATCCCCAGTCAGTCTGCCTGGTGGCATTAATCGTATTAATCGTCAAGTGTCAAAAAGTAATCGATTGTTTTTCTGACGATTAATTGCACACGATACGATTATGCCAAACTAACTAACTAACTAACTAACTAACT
>NW_013952977.1:202547-206745 GCF_001266775.1 Austrofundulus limnaeus
TTCTGCCACAGCTCTATTGGTCTAATGGTCTATGTCATGGACTTTCTTGTGGGAGATCAGGGTTCAAAACCCAGCTAATGCAACAATCTGTGGCAACACAATGAATCCCGTCACAAAAACAAGTATGGTAGCCTGCAAGGCCAAATGCGAGCAAACAAACTCTCAAAGCTAAAAGATGGACTGTTAGCTCAGCAGAATACATACTGTGAAGAACCCAGAGAGGGTTATTTGATTGTGCTTTCTGGAAAACAATAAWTTTTTACATTTAGGCACTCCTGCAATAGTCACACTTTTTCTGTTACAAACTGACTCCGGCCCCCCACCAGAGAAGGGAAAAGTTATGTGTCCCTTACAGGAAAAATTTGGGGACCCCTTGTGTTATCCTGTCTTGTTGTGCCTGCTCCCTGTAGCTCCCATCCGTCATCTGTGGCTCTGAAGCTGCAYGTTTCAAATCTGTTCCAATCCACAACCCTGACCAGCACCGGCAGCTCATCTCTTCTCTGCTCTCACTTAAAAAGACTGCACAGGCTCTTGCTCTGGTTTGTTCCTGTTAGAAATTGGTTGATGTGCACTGTCTGTCAAATATCTATTAAAGTACTGCATTTGTGTGCGAGCAGCTGCAATGAAACAATAAATGAGAGAAAAAAATTGAGATTTTGTGGATTTTTTTTCGTAGCATTCAGAGTGATGATGAAGGCGGACTTGCGCTCCCTCCTTGAGCCGAAGGCGTGCAGAGATCTGTGTGGAATCAGCTGCAGGTCAGAGTTTAAACATCTGAGTGAGAACAAAACTCAATGTTTGTGAGGTTATGGAATCTTGGAAATGAGCAGGCCCTGCTGTTAAAGCATGAACTCATGACTTACAGAAAAGAACAAAGCTTTAAGCAATAATGTTGTTGCAACAAAAGCAGTAATCTTGCAACTCCTGTGTGTGAATGTGTGCAGGTAAATGACCTCCTGCAGCTCCGTGCTGAAGAGTCTCTGTTCCATTTTTATTTAAGAACAAACTTAATGCTGATTTATTTAGTAAACTTTGAAGCAATAAAAATATTGTTTTGTTTGAGTTGAGAAGAAAACAAGTGGAGGTGAATCAGTGTGCTGTTCAGTGAGAGCCCACCACTTCAACTTACCCGTGAATCTGAATACAATTTTTTCCTTGAAACACCAATACATACTGGGTAAATTTAGAGTTAGTGCTGGACAATATTTTAATATCAANATAAATAAATTAAAGAACTTTATTTTTAATGTTCGTCATATTTGAAGCAGAGAGGAGCACCGAGCAGACTGACCGGAGCAATCCCCAGTCAGTCTGCCTGGTGGCATTAATCGTATTAATCGTCAAGTGTCAAAAAGTAATTGATTGTTTTTCTGACGATTAATTGCACACGATACGATTATGCCCAACCCTATATTATAGATTCAATACAATCATTTAAATGACACTGCAATATTTACACAGCTTTCAGTAATAGAAATTGTATTTATGTTTACATCATGTAATGCCTTTTTATATTTTTTTTGTTTAAATACAATGAAAACAGTGGCATCTGTGTTCACCGCGTCAAGTTAACCACACTGTCTGGATCTCATATCGGCCAGGGCATAAATTACAGAGACATTTGTAAGTGTGCAAATTTGGATTTATTCACTTCCTAAAGGAATGCTGAAACCAGGCAGGGCAATTTCTGCAACAAACAGCTGGAGCAAAACAAACTGAAATTTACCCATTTCAGCTACAGATCATTATAAGAAACAAACCATCTCTTTTGTGGGAAACCTAACCTCAGCCCCATTAACCTGCAGGTACAGCCGCTCCAGGAAACAGGACAAGTGTAGATAAAGACAGTGAGGAGTGCTGGAGGTCCCACAGTGACAATGAAACATCACTGTGGTGCTATGTGGAAGTCCATGCCTCCGAGGTGATCCCATTAGGAATTAGTTCAGTAATAAAAAATAAAAACAAAGAGGTACTGAAACAAACATGTCAGGGGGGTAAAGACACTGTCCGAGGTTACTTATGTGAGAAAAGCTGGAAAAATGTTTTTAAATCTCACTGTTTTCTGAATTTAGTGTTGAATCAGGAAGCAGGATTTGTGATCTGGTTTAAAAAAAAAGGCTTAAATACCGTATACTGTATGTCAGCATTGATTTCAACCACCATAATTTTGAGTAACTTTGTAGTGATTAAATAACTACAACTTATCAAAACTAAAGTTATGAGGAAATCACAAGTTCTTTCTGTGGGAAGAATAAACACTTCTGTGTAAATATGAGGAAAACGCACAATAATTTACCATACTCAGTAACTTAAGTTTTTCTAAAATAAATGATATTTATATACAGAATAAAACAAATTACTTATGTACAAATTATGGTGAACAATCAGAATTTTATGAGTTAAACATCAACAAAAATCATGTACGCGTCCGTACTAATTAATGTAAATTATGACAACTCAAAAGGAACAGCAAACTTCAGGTTTAAGATCTTGATAAACCAGCTGTTTCAGGCACATGAACTTATATGGCAAGGGTTTAAGCTAGTGCTGGGTGGTATACCGGTTCGTACTGAATACCGTTTTTTATTTTTGTTAAGATATGAATTTTCTGAATACCGACATACCAGTTTAAATACATTGAACATGTTCGGAACGTTTTGTCGCGGCCACCAGTGAAGTGTTTCCCAGGGGACACTTTTCTTCGCAACACCACTATGTGCGTTAGCAAGCTAATGTTATTGTTGGAGTAGCTTGTTGCAGCAGCGGGTGGCGATTCCGCTACAAGTCGCAAACTCACTGGGACTACACCTCCCAGGATGTCTACTATCAGGAAAGTTGTGATTATTCTGTTATCAACTAGTTTTGGCGATGTTACTGCTGTCTGGAGACGTAGAAGAAGAAATGCGATTCTCTTCACGTTACAGGAATAACTGAGAAGACACCAACAGCAGGAGGAGGGTCCTGCTGCAGCCGAGCCGAAGCTGGACTGTCAGCGGGAACAGCTGATCAGCCATGTGAGGTACCCCCTCCACATGAGAACTTCATTGTGTGATTGGTCAGAAGTTTGTGGGAGTGTTTGTTTGTGCTGAAAGTGCTCGGACGCTGTATTTTGCTTCAACAACTCGCTTCAAAAAAAAAAGAAGAAGGCGACTCGCTTCCAGAGCAGACTGTACCAGGAAGCAGCAGTTTATAAATATAGTCAAACAGTTAAAAAACTCATAAGAGGATAAAACAGACATTTTACATGGTGGAAGCTGATGAAAACTTTGGAGCTTAATCTGGGACCAGTTTGTGGATGAATAACGTCAGATGACAAGTCTCTGACTTGTTTTTTTTGCACTGGACTCCACCGGGAAGAAATCCCGTGCATACTGCCTGCTTAAATGTTTGCTACGTCAGAACTTATTCGGCAAATGTGTTTCCATCTCTCCTTTTGCATGTTAACTCTATTGTAGGATGGGGGACATTGGCCTTGGCGGAGGTTTGCACTCTCCGAGTGCTTTTAGTTTCAGTCAGTGGTGGGAACCAGGATGCAAATCTGCTAATTGTGGACCTAAATATTTCGCTTGCTCTTTAGCGTTCTTACTAATTTTTATGTCATAAGCGGATTTTCTCTTTCTAAAATTAAAATGCAGTACCGCTAAAAGCTAATCATCTACCAGTCATCATTATCTTGAACAGCAGAAGGTATGGCTAGTGCTGGGCAGTATACCGTTTTGTACCGAATACCGGTTTTTATTTTTGTTATGATATGAATTTTCTGAATACCGGACATTCCGGTTTAAATAACGGAACGTTTCGTTGCGGCCGCCAGTGAACTGTTGTTTCCCGGGGGACATTTTTCCTTGCTGCAACGCTACGTGCGTTAGCATGCTAATGTTTGGAGCAGCTAGCTGCAGCCGCGGGTGGCAATTCCGCTGCTTATATTGACTGAGATTTAAAAAAACATCCAGTTTTCGCCGTCGCTGAATGTAGTAAACACCTCTTCAGTGATGTGCAGTTAGATTTAACGCGGTTAGTTAATATGGAGACGTTATGCTGATGGAGACTTAACGTGGTTCTATTGTGAAAAGCCTGCAGGAAGTAGTTCGTAGCGGAGTTAGAATTGACTGGTGTGCAAGGTGAGTCATGCTTTTAATAAATAACATAAAACAATAAACCCGATCATAATCTTTTCTTAACCCTCCTCCTTCACGAC
>NW_013952977.1:213208-217273 GCF_001266775.1 Austrofundulus limnaeus
GGATATATCGTATCGTGACCCCTCTGTCATGATATGTATCGTATCGCCAAATTCTTGCCAATACACAGCCCTAATAATAACATTGGTAACAAAACTAAATGATTTTTTTAGAATTGACTATTTCTCAGATACCATTTAGTGCCACCTAATGGAAGCAGCGCACAATGGTTTCTAAGATTGTTTGGGGGCAACCAAAAGAAAAGTAAACAATGGGACAGGTTCTCAGAGTTTAAAAATTAGATTGTTGTGCTTCTTAATGTTTCTTCTGGTTTGTGATGAACCAACTTTTAACCAGAAAAAGAACAAACTCGTCCAGAACCTTTACGCTTCCCAATGTTGGTATTAGTACCTAAAATAGCAACCTGTAGATGCAAAATTTTGTGCAATAATTTCACTCTAAATATAATGTAATAATTACTACGGTATATCACAAAATCAAATCTATTGTCAGAGAAAATCCCAGTAAACAGTGATCATATTAACAGCATTATATGACCAGTGGGGCTGTGATGAATATTAGGGGTGCAAATCTTTTATTCTCTCATGATTCGATTCAGAATCAATTTCTCATTCAAAACTGATAATGTGAGCCCATTTGTCGTGTTCCCAAAGTGCTTCATCTACATTTTGCAAACCTCACACACCTCGCTCATGTCAAACTCAGACTCATTCAGTAAAAAACAAAATGAGCCCAAATCCTTGCGTTCAATAAAGACAGGGCCAGTTGAATCTCTCTTTCTTCCAGTTTTGCAGTTTTCTTTTTGTTTGGGTGCTTCTGCGCATTCATATGTTCCAGAAGCAGCTGTGTGGTGACAGCAGGATGTCCCATGTAGTTCCTAAATGGAAGTTGACAGCCTTTGGATTTGCTTTATTTTTTTATTTATAAAAATCAATTTTGGGACATTTTAATTTGATTCTAAATCTTTGAAAATTAGAATCACAATTCTGATGTAAAACGATTTTTTGGTGCACCCCTAATAAATATAATCTACTTATAATCTTGTGACGGCTGACCGATGATTTATTAAATGTTGAATACAAAACGTCCTTCTTGGCGTAAATATTAATTCAAAGTTTATGTTTTAGTTTTAACGTTGGTAAATGCCTTTGTTACTGTAATCTCTAGCTTTCTGCATGGGTTTTGTTAATAACTAAACCATATACCATTAGAAGTTTTAAGATAGTATTACAAATATTGCTATGAACTAAGTGGTCAAAATGATCTGTAGTCGGGTAATATGATACACAGCCAAGATTGCTGTAAACCACATTACCATATTTAGCACAAGATCTGCTAGACCAAGTGGTGAMAATCTTATGTTTTCATTATTCTATACAATCTAACTTATTTTCATGCATCTGCAATCATTGGTGCACACAGTGGTGGGCAGTGCTAATTCAAAAGTTAGTTGTGCAATTTCTAAAGCGCTGGTTTAATTATTTAGGTCCACAAGTTCTAAAGCTCCTATGCCCAAGTAAATTTGGCAGAAGGTAAATTTAAAGCGGCAAGCACAAATTTGTCTCAGAGTTCACCAGATTATTCTTGTGATAACAAGAACCATTCCTGCGCAATACTGCCTACTAGAGGCATGACAAATTACCTTTGCAGAATGACACATCGTCACAGTTTAGGGAGGTGATTTGCTAAAACAGACTTTTGACGAATGGTGTTTAAAAAACAGTTGTTGTGGACTGCTAGTTCTGCTGCTTCTTGGTCATTTTCTTATGTTTATGGTAGGGCTTTGGTAAGAAAGTATGCAATATATTAGTAATTTTAAACTGCTTATTGTAGAACTGAAGCAATGCATTCTGGGAACAAGGACAAAGTAAAGGATACTGTCTTATCTTCAAAATAAGAGCATGAATTTAAACCATTCCGTGTGTAGCTTCAATACCATGTGAGACAGCAGGTTGGTGGTTGAAGATGCAGCAAGCTATAAATTTTTATAATTCATCACTCTACCCTCCCACAGCTTATATAGTACAGTGGGGAAAATAAGTATTTAGTCAGTCACCAATTGTGCAAGTTCTCCCACTTAAAAAGATGAGAGAGGCCTGTAATTGACATCATAGGTAGACCTCAACTATGAGAGACAAAATGTGAAAAAAATTTTTGAGAAAATCATTTTGTCTGACTTTTAAAGAATTTTTTTGCAAATAATGGTCGAAAATAAGTATTTGGTCACCTACAAATAAGCAAGATTTCTGGCTGTCACAGACCTGTAACTTCTTTTTTAAGAGGCTCCTCTTTCCCCCACTCATTACCTGTATTAAAGGCACCTGTTTGAAGTCGTTAACAGNCAGCCGAACTAGCAATCCTCAACAACTTTTTAATTTTTACACAAGGAGCTAAAGGTCTGTTTCATGAAATCACATCCCCAGCAATCGGCAGTTGTAGGATTAAGTTGTAAAAGAGTTCATACACTGCTAGTTGGCAGTGTTGTGCATATATTGTACCTGAATTATTGCCAGCTCGTAAGTGACAAATTGAACTTGCGCTTTAAAATAAGCTTCTACTAGTTTTTCTATGACATAAGCACTTTTGAAGTTGAGGATCTAAATATTTTCATAAGCGCTTTAGAAACTGCGAAGCTAATTTTTGGATTAGCACTGCCCACCAGTGAGTAAACGTATTTTTCATGTATACTAATGTCAAGTTTTCAAATCCCGCGGCCTGTGTTGTCACAGGCCGGACTCCAGCCCACCCCAACCTGAGCCCAACTCGTTTCCTCGTGACCCAAGCAGAGACTCCGCCCACTTCCTCAAAGGACGGTTCTGCTGCTTCACAGTCATGGAGGACAGAGATGTGTGGATTAATTTTATTTTTATTTAATCTTGTTTTTATTTTTGATGGCAATGTTCTAGCAATATTAAAGCATACATTAAACAGCCATCTTCCAACCTCTTGTGCCGCTAGAAATAAGTTTTGAACTTTTCCTGCTCTCCTTTCCTCCTGCTTCGCAGCAGGCGCTCATGTACGCAGCCAACAGACCCCCCCACCCCCGTGTGTGCGCGGGTGAGAGTTGTACGGATTTTTTGCAAAATTTACGGACTTTTGAGGCTTTTTATACAGGTACACGTCCACAGAGGTTGACATGTATGTTAAAGAAGGTTTGTGTAAATAATTTCACCATGAACTACTTTGGAAAAATAGTACTTTCAACTGAAAGAAACTGAAAGTAAACTTCTGGCGGGGGGGCGGCGCTAAAGTAAACAAAAGGTTGGGAGCAGGTTTCCATACCAACTTATGCAAAGCAGCAGGTTCTGAATAGAGCTGAAGAACTGGCAGATCTGACAAGGTGAAATTTCATTATCTGAGATTAATTTTTTGAATTAAATCAAATGAACATGTTTTGTATAGCCCACAGATGGATCCTAACTCAAAGTTAAATGCTTAGAAACTACTCAAGTAAAAGTAAAATTATAGATTGCAATACTCACTCAAAAATTACAAATTACACAAAATTCTTACTTAATTACGTAACACAAGTAACTGTAAACGTTACTTTCCACTCCTGCCAAAATACAGGATTGGAAGTGAAAAAAATGTGGATTGGCACATCCCTACTTAAAAGCAACATTTTCAAGTCAACCACCTTGCTTTAATTCTACTAAGGGTTGTGCTGTTATCCCAGTGGTCCCCAAACTACGGCCCACGGGCCAGATTCGGCCCACCTCCCCATTTGGTCCGGCTCCCAGAACAATACCAGAGAGCATTTAGTTATTTTTTTTCATATATGTGTATTTATATTTGATTATAAAGTTGGACTTTTGCAATTAAATGTTCCTTAATTATGAACTACTTTCATTATTAACTATTATTAGTTAGTAACTATTTCATACATAAATGCATATAACGTGATCTTCTGTACCACCCTTCTGCGGTCTGTGCCCCTATCTGGCAACCCCCAGAAAAAAATCCTAAACCCGCCCCTCTCAAAGAGAGAATGGAATAATGGTGAAAAGATTAGGTAAGAAAAATTGATTCAGAATGCAGGACAGTTAAGCTTCAGTGGACAAACGATTATTTTTTGTTCATCTGTCAAGAGGCGGTGGCGGTATTCA
>NW_013952977.1:221170-225784 GCF_001266775.1 Austrofundulus limnaeus
GTGTTCGACTACTCCACCTGCATTTTTGCGTGCAGATCCACTGAGAAACTTGCTGTTTGAGCAATATTTAATTTAAAAACTGTACTTGTGAGGTTAAACAAATGTTCATAATTAATTTAAATAAATTACAAGTTAAAAGGGGCATGGAAATTTCTCTTTTTTGTATGAAAAAATATCGAACCGTGAGACTAAAATATCGAACCGAACCGAATCGTGAATTTTCTGTATCGTTGCACCCCTAATAAATACCTATATCTATATCTGTATTACATTCCGACTAGTACAATGATGTCAAATTTACCATTAAGTTGTAAAGAGACTCTAGTTTAAGACATATCAGATAACAAATCATGACTAGTCATACAGTAACTTAGAGCAAAATGCAAGATATCTCAGACTATTCATAATTTTAAGATTTGTAAGTACAATAAATATTGGTGTTCTTGGCAGTTTTTCTGACATTTTTATTATTCATATCGATTAGAGCTCGGCGGTATGACCAAAATTTTATATCACGGTATTTTCAACAATTACACCGGTTTCACGGTATTTGACGGTATATTTTTTTTTCCGCACAGCTCAGTTGATAATAAAATGTACAAACTTTGTTTATTKACTTTTTTATTTTACTGTACCTCTGTGTCACTGTTTCTCTCCTCATGCATTTAGGTCCGATCGTGAAGGGTTGAGAAAAAAATCATTATCAGGTCTATCGTTGCGTGTTAATAAAACTTAAAAAGGATGATTCACCTTACATACCAGTCAACTCAGCTACACTACAAAACTACTTCCCCCCTGGCTTTTCACAATAGAAGCACGCTAGAGTCTCCATGCAATAACGTCTCCAGTATAACGTAGTGCGTTAAATCTAACTGTGCACGTCGCTGAAGAGTTGTTTACTACATTCAGCAATGGTGAAAACGGGATGTTTTTTTTTAACATAAGACCATATAAGCGGCTGAAACACACCACCCGCCGCCAGTTGTTGCAACAATAACGTTAGCATGCTAATGCGCTTAGCGGTGCTACGAGGAAACGTGTCCCCACAGAAACAGTTCACTGGCGGCCGCGACGAAACGTTCCGCACGTGTTCAGGCTATACCGGTATTCATAAAAGTCATATCATAACAAAAATAAAAACCGGTTTTCGGTACAAAACGGTATACCGCCCAGTACTAATATCGATTTACAAATTATATTGTATCAACTGAAATTAGACGTTATATCATGATTTAAATTTTAGCCATATTGTCCAGTCCTATTTGGAGCTTGTAACAAAAAATTTTTAAGTCAGTAATTTATGACATGCCTGACACAGTTTTTCATGGCATCCTGTTAATCTATAGATAACTAATCTTGTTCCGCTAATATCCCTTGTATTTAGCTCTGTTTTCCCTTAACCCAACAAGGCCCTGAAGGATGAAATTTTGTTTTAACAATGTTTGTTAAACAGTATAAAGGAGGCCTCCTAACTGCCTCAGGGGAGCAGGGGTTAGCACAGATTTTGACAGACAGCCTGATGACTCTGTCAACTTCTGTTTTTTTATTGCAATCAACAAATGAAGTGTCTTTATTCTTTGAATCACATTTCTGTTCCTTGTAAAATAATATTTTCCACAACAGAGCTTGTGGGCTTGCTTGTGTTCATTAAATCCAACACTTGATGTCGGAGATAAATCCATACATGTTACAGTATCTAGCTTAACCTTTAAAAATGCAAAAATATTCCCCAGTTGAACCCCAATTAAAAGGTCCAACTTCCTCCCGTCCTCTGATGATCAGGAGCAAAAATGCTGAGAGAGGAGTGACTTATCCTGCATTAAAGTAAATGCATCTAATTTAAAGCTGGCTGAAATGAATAATGGTACAATTAGAGTCAATTTCAGAAGCACAGAAGGCATCCTGAGACCACTATAAAGACAAACCTCAGTTTACATGACTCAGCATTTCTGCCACCTTCACAGTAATACATGTAAGCCACAGTGTAGGAAGGATTATCAAGGGGATTCTGTTCAGTCTTTTTCACATTCCATTCATGACCTGAATATGTTTACAACACGGTGGTGCTATTTTCCATTCTGATAGAATTATAATATATTAAAATCCAACAGGTGACCGAACCATGAATATAAAGTGATTCTATGATGATATCCAAATGTAAATCAGAATTGCAACTTGCTCAAACTGTCAAGGCTGTGCTGTATTTGATCAGTCTCTGTAATGCTGTGGCTGTGAGTCCATTTTCAATTAAAAGTTGATGAAAGAGGAAAATCATCAATGACCCTTAAAAAAAAGGATTTGCTTCTGTGAAAATAAATCAACATAAAAGAGATGTAGCTGAATGAACCCCTCATTTTAAAATGACCTCTTGACCTACAGGTCATGATACCTCCTGAACCGAACTCTGTTCTGAAAAACAGAGTTGAGTCTAATTCTGTCCTAGCTTTCATTAATCTGTCCTTGTCTGCAGATAATGCTGACGTGACAGTCTGTTTAATCTTTGTGATTCATTAAATTTTTTTAACATATTTTCCTTTTTTAAAGTTATTTTATTTCAAGTGTGTATGATCATACTGTGAACTGAATATTAACATCCAGTGTTAAATGTAACCGTTTCCTTCCTCGTTCTCTCCTGAGCAGATTTGCAACAGCTGTGGTGATGTCATTCTGCCGAAGATGATAAACAAAATATGTTCCCTAAAAGAAATGCTTTTAGTCCRAAACAATGACACTGGATAATGTTTTATTCTGTCTACAACTCACAAGCTGCAAGGCAAGAGACACTGGTAGAATCCAGTTTGGCCTGACACTCAAAGCATCAAGATATACTCAGATGGAGAAACTGACCACCTAATTACTGCAAAAAAGACGTTCTTGCTGTTTTTCTAATTAAACAACATTAACTAACAGATGAACATTTGTTTGCCCCAAATTAAAACAAAATTAATCTCCGTTTAGCTTTTAACCCCATTATCGCAAGGAGAAAATCATAAGGTTTTCTAGGTGAGTGTTTCAAATTTGTTTAGTAGTTTTTCTAAGTATACAAATTCATTCTTCACAGTTTTATAGAAATAGCAAGGTTTTGGATGTGCTCAGCATGTTTATATTTAGAACCATACTTTGACAGAACTGCTCTGTGATAAATTGATAAATGTAATTCAATAAATGAGCGAATATGAAGAATAAATAATTTGAAATGATTACATGAGCTGAACAAATTTGAATAATATAATCATTTTAACAAAAAAATCATAATTTAAAAAAATCAGTCTATGGTTTTAAGTTATTTTGTGCTGTGCAAAAGTCATTATGTGCTATAATTTTTTATATAAATTATAGCACATACATAATGTGTTTGCTTGCACTGAAAGGCTTTGGGGTGGTTAAATATTTGTATGACTATATCTGACATAAGACTTAGCAAAATTGTATTATATTAATTAAAACACTAAAATGACAAATGTAAACTACAGAAAAGTTCTTCAAAGTCAACCTCTTCCTTACAAATCTCTTTGGTTCAAATGGTTCAGGTTAAATTCTTTGTATAATGCTTCATTGGTGAAAAATACTGTGTACTTTTACTAAGGACTTGTACACAGTGTATAATGTTAGGAGGATATGTGTACATGTCTTTAGTCAAATTACACAGGATAGCATTAGGAGCATAGAGTACTTGTGTGTGTGGTGGTGGGGCGGCAGTGATTATAGAAAATATTTCAGTCAAAAAAATTTTTTTGCTTCAACCCATGCACATGGATGGTGTCATTTTGTTAGATTAGTGTGTGTGTGTGTGTGTGTGTGTGTGTGTGTGTTATTCTGAAAAAGCTAAGCTGAGGTTCTTCATCCATGAAGCAGTTCTGTTGTCCTCCATCCACATTTTCAGTTGCAGACTGAGTCTTTTCTATTTTCTCCTCTCTGTCAAGGCAGTCTGGTTTCATTTAAAAAGGCTGATGGTCAGATATTTTCCAAGATTACCCTTCACGGTGGATAAGAGCTCGCAGTTTTTCAACAGAACTGTAAATGTCTTCATTTATCCAGAATTCTTTGCAGCATAAATAATGTTTCTTTCCATGTCACTATATATTTTTAATTGATAAAACTAAATAAAATACAGTATTTTTACAGACTGCTATAGCAGAAGTAAACRTTTTTCAAATGATTGTTACAACTAGTCAGGGTTTGCTTTAACAGCTGATATTTTTTATGTTTTCTTATTTATGACAAAAAAATATCAAGTATTTATATCATTCAACATATTCTTTTCAAATTGTTCTTCTTTCCTTGGTTTAGTCACACAATACTCATAGGAGTTAGTACTTTATTGAATAACTTGTTTTTGACAGCAAATGTGGTCTGATAATTTTTTCCATGAATATGTTGAGTGACAAACTTAAAATTTTATCAAAATAAAAAACTTAAACATTTAATCAGCCTATTTCATAAAATACACTGGCACAAGCTGTACTTGATGTATATTAAGCTACATTTTATATTTTCCTTAGGTATTTTCTTTTTTTATTTCTTCTGTAAGTGCTTCTAATTTTTCAGATTTTTCTCTTAAAGGGATCCATGATTTATTGTAACATTTGACTTTATTTGATAAACTATTTTAAC
>NW_013952977.1:226418-241932 GCF_001266775.1 Austrofundulus limnaeus
GTTAGTCACATGCAAAAGAGGGCCATCGACTAACAATAGGCTTGATTGGCTCTATTTAGTCACCTGCAAAAGAGGGCCATTGACTAACAATAGGCTTGATTAGCTCTATTGTTCATAGAGGTTCATGTGCCCCATTACCTGTGAGCAAAAGGTGTGAATCAGGGCCCCAATGATACCAACACAAAGAGGGAGAGAGACAAAAACAAGGGGATGTTAAACCCCGCTGGCATTCACTGCATACACATACGACACCAAATAACCACAGCCGAAGCATCCAAACCAATATGTCAGGTGATGGGGCACATGACCCTCTATGAACAATAGAACTAATCAAGCCTATTGTTAGTCGATGGCCCTCTTTTGCATGTGACTAACCTGTTTGTCCAGGTGGAGGCAGTGCTTATAAGGCTGAGTTCACCTGAAACTCATCAGACTGAAGAAGTCACTTGGAGGAGAGACGAAACGTTTCACTCAAGAAGAACTCATCCAGAGGAACTACTTATTTTTTCTTCTTGATTTTTTCTACCTGGATTACTGAGATGCATCAGGACATTAATTAAAACTTACTGAATTAAAAGAAAAAAAGTCACAATGAAATAAAACTAAACTATAATGAAAAATCCAAAACTATTATAACTTTGATATGTATTCATGTAAATTTGTGTTCTAGAAGTATTTGACCTTTTTCTTGTTTTGTTTTGTTTTATGTTAAGTGAAGATTAGTATTGTTTGAGTTTATATTTGAGGGAAAAACGGGGCAGATATAAGATCTGCTTCCTTTCATTTCATTGTGTTTTTTTCTTTTTTATATTTATACATAGAACTGATTTGTTTTAAATAAATAAATAAAGTTGTAAATAAAAAAATTAAATAAAATAAATTATGCAACCTTACATAACATAATTTCCAGAAACTAAAATATAAAATTTTAATTAAATTAAATTCTAGATGAAAAAGTATTGAGTAGCAGACAGTCTTTAAATTTAGATATCAGCATCAAAATGGAACCAAAGTAATGAGGACTGGTGTATATCCATGTCTGTATGGCAATGTTCAGTATGAATCACTGAGTAGAAATGAAAATATAATTCACTTAAACACCTTTTTTAATTGCAAAGAAAATGAGGGAGAGGAGTGAGCAGCTAATTTAATTGCAAAGAAAAAATGATCAGCGTTATGAAACAAAGAAAGCTATGTATTGCACGGAGCAACAGACCGGTAAACCAAGGCCGGGCACCAGTTTACAGCAGAGTCTGAGCAAGATAGAAATTATACAGGACTAAAAAAAGGACAGCTATAAAATAAACTTTGATGACGGCATAAAAAAGGAGCATTTAAGCTAATTACACCCAATGCAGTGAGCATCCGTTTTATAATTTTAGCATGACATTGGATGTGGGGCCACCTGAGACCAAAATAAACTGCTTCCAAGATACACAACATCGCTCTGGAAATGACTCATGAATATTCATGTGGCAATTCAGTGTGTCTGCCTTAGTTGATGGAAAACATATTGTCCTACATCAAAACGGCAGTTACAGTGTGCTTGTGCAAGCGAATGGGTGAATTTGTGGGAACGCTTCAGATGTAATGTGTGTATTGTTCTTAACAGATGAGAACAGAGCTCCTGTGTAATTGTAGCAACATCTGTGATGCGAGTATGAATATTTATCTCATTTTTTAAAACTATTTGAAGAGGTTAGTGTGCATGAAACCTTGCAATTTATGTGCCTGTATGTGCATCTTTACCCAAGAAGGTTGTAGTTAGTCTGTAGGCCTTCCTCATAGACCAAGTTGGTGTGTTGTAACTAAACTACATGCATTTAAATGTGATGCTTAAATGGTTCTGGTGTGATCCATGTGCTCAGTATTTTGTGGGTCAGAGGTTGGGGAGAATAATTTTAAAAATGAGTGAAGACCTTGCATTTTTATATGGAATGTTTATCACCCTCTGCTTTTATTACTAGTTTCACACTAAGATCATCTTGTGCTGAAACAAATGATGAAATGATAGTTGCTCTGGTCAAAACAATTTTAGGCACATTTCCATGAGATAATAGATGATTTCATGCTTAAGAGTATGTGCTAACCGTCTTACAGGATTACAGGATATTTTGCTAAAAGACAAACAGTGCTGTCTCCATAATTTAATGCTAAAATTTTAAGCAAACATCTTGAGCATTGAACAGTATTGTCTTGTGAATAGGTGTCAGGTACCAACACCAAATTCTAGCACATCTGTAAAACTATTTGAATTATTGCTATTTTGTGTTTTAAAAAGGTCAGTTGAATGTGATGGCCATCTTGAATGGGATTGGCTCCTAAAGTTAAAACAGCTGTAGATGTACACTCACCGGCCACTTTATTAGGTACACCTGTCCAACTGCTCGTTAACACTTAATTTCTAATCAGCCAATCACATGGCGGCAACTCAGTGCATTTAGGCATGTAGACATGGTCAAGACAATCTCCTGCAGTTCAAACCGAGCATCAGTATGGGGAAGAAAGGTGATTTGAGTGCCTTTGAACGTGGCATGGTTGTTGGTGCCAGAAGGGCTGGTCTGAGTATTTCAGAAACTGCTGATCTACTGGGATTTTCACGCACAACCATCTCTAGGGTTTWCAGAGAATGGTCCGAAAAAGAAAAAACATCCAGTGAGCGGCAGTCCTGTGGGCGGAAATGCCTTGTTGATGCCAGAGGTCAGAGGAGAATGGGCAGACTGGTTCGAGCTGATTGAAAGGCAACAGTGACTCAAATAACCACCCGTTACAACCAAGGTAGGCAGAAGAGCATCTCTGAACACACAACATGTCGAACTTTGAGGCAGATGGGCTTCAGCAGCAGAAGACCACACYGGGTGCCACTCCTTTCAGCTAAAAACAGGAAACTGAGGCTACAATTTGCACAAGCTCATCGAAATTGGACAAGAGAAGATTGGAAAAACGTTGCCTGGTCTGATGAGTCTCGATTTCTGCTGCGACATTCGGATGGTAGGGTCAGAATTTGGCGTCAACAACATGAAAGCATGGATCCATCCTGCCTTGTATCAAYGGTTCAGGCTGGTGGTGGTGGTGTCATGGTGTGGGAAATCTTTTCTTGGCGCTGTTTGGGCCCCTTGGTACCAATTGAGCATCGTTGCAACGCCACAGCCTACCTGAGTATTGTTGCTGACCATGTCCATCCCTTTATGACCACAATGTACCCAACATCTGATGGCTACTTTCAGCAGGATAATGCGCCATGTCATAAAGCTGGAATCATCTCAGACTGGTTTCTTGAACATGACAATGAGTTCACTGTACTCAAATGGCCTCCACAGTCACCAGATCTCAATCCAATAGAGCATCTTTGGGATGTGGTGGAACGGGAGATTCGCATCATGGATGTGCAGCCGACAAATCTGCGGCAACTGTGTGATGCCATCATGTCAATATGGACCAAAATCTCTGAGGAATGCTTCCAGCACCTTGTTGAATCTATGCCACGAAGAATTGAGGCAGTTCTGAAGGCAAAAGGGGGTCCAACCCGTTACTAGCGTGGTGTACCTAATAAAGTGGCCGGTGAGTGTATATCTAATAATTATTTTCTATAAGTTTCATTAAAATTTATTTAGTGGTTCATTAGATTGTTTGGAGACAAGCATGCAAACACATACTGAGACATTATTTTCTGCCTTTGCCTTTTGTCAGCAGACAGTAGATTTTTCTTTGCCAACACTGTGTCTGATGGTTGTTTATTCTGCATGTATGTATGTATGCAGAAAGACTGTCCACAATAAAGACAAAGAGCATCATACAAATGGCAGAAAATTCAGAACGGCAAACAATCTCTCCATTTCAACCCACAGAGCAAACATTATTCTTCTGGAACCTCGCTCCTGCACCCCAGTCATGCTCTTTTTATCTCGTGTAAGTCCTTCGTTTCCTGATCCATTAACAAATTTACTCAAGCATAGCTTAGGATTTCCTTTGTGTCTCATAAAATCAAACTCACAATAAATGCACATCAAGAACTGCCGGACTTAATTACTTTGACATAGATTGGAGTAAGCCAAAACGTGCACACAGGTGACCATGCTGTGCGTCATGCAGGTCCGTCCGTCTATTTTATTCCTCTTATCAGAGGTCAGGTCGCGGGGGCAGCAGCCTAAGCAGAGAGACCCAGACTTCCCTCTCCCCAGCCACTTGGGCCAGCTCATTCGGTGGAATCTAAAGGTGTTCCCGAGCCAGCCGAGAAACATAGTCCCTTCAGCGTGTCCTGGGTCTTCCTCTGGGCCTCCTCCCAGTGGGACGTGCCCAGAATACCTCACCAGGGAGGTGTCCAGGAGATATTCTAACCAGATGCCCGAGCCACCTCAACTGGCTCCTCTCAACGTGGAGGAGCAACAACTCTACTCTGAGTCCCTCCCAGATGACTGAGCTTCTCACCGTATCTCTAAKGGAGAGCCCAGACACACTGCGGAGGAAACGCATTTCAGCCACTTGTGTCTGCGATCTCGTTCTCTTGGTCACTACCCAAAGCTCGTGACCATTGATGAGGGTAGGAACGTGGACCGACCGGTAAACAGAGAGCTTCACCATGACAGACCGGTTCAGCGCCCGCATCACTGCAGACGCAGCATCAATCCACCTGTCGATCTCCCGCTCCATTCTTCCCTCATTCGTGAACAAGACCGCAAGACACTTAAACTCCTCCACTTGGGGCAGGACCTCCTCCCGACCCGAGGAAGGCAGCCTACCGTTTTCCAGCTCAAGACCATGGTCTCGGATTTGGAGGCACTGAGCTGGAGATCACGATCTGATGAAGCCAAAAGGACAACATCATCTGCAAAAAATAGAGATGCAATCCTAAGGTCACTGAAACGGATCCCCTCAACACCTTGGCTGTGCCTAGAAATTCTGTCCATAAAAGTTATAAACAGAATCGGTGACAAAGGGTAACCTTGGCCGAGTCCAACTCTCACCGGAAACAAGTCCGACTTACTACCGGCAATGCGGTCCAAGCTCTGGCACCATTCGTACAGGGACCTAACAGTCCATATCAACAGGCCTTGTACCCCATACTCCCGGAGTACCCCCCACAGTAGTCCTCGAGGGACACGGTCAAACGCCTTCCCCAAGCCCACAAAACACATGTAGACTGGTTGGGTGAACTCCCATGCACCCTCCAGGACAATGATGAGGGTGGAGAGCTGGTCCGCTGTTCCAAGACCAAGACAAAAACCATACTGCTTTTCCTGAATCCGAGATTCGACTATCCGATGGACCCTCCTCTCCAGGACCCCTTAATAGATCTTACCAGGGAGGCTTAGAAGTGTGATCCCCCTATAGTTGGAACACACTCTGTGGTCCCCCTTTTTTCATGCAGGTCTTCTATTTAAATTATTCCCCTCATCCAGTTCTCAAACATCTCAGTGAAACAGGAGGTATCATAATGCTTTAACTATTGCATCAGTCAGAAATATCTTTCTTATTTGATCAAGATTCCTGCCTATCATTTGAATGCCAACTTCCATGGCTTTATAAAATCTTGACCCTTAGCAAAGATCATTCATTCCCACAACAATGGGACCAGCATTTGTCTGTGTGGTGGCGTATGAAACAAGCTTCGGGGAGTAATGACAGCAGCAAAGGCAAGATGCCATGTCACCACAAACAAAGAAACATGCATACAAACATGAATCCTAGTAAAAACAATCTAAAAAAAAGTCACACCTTAATGTGTTGGAGTACATTCGTTTGTAGCATCATTTAATAAAACATCTCTCTCCTTATCTTCAGTAAGCCAATATATGTAAACCACTAAAACCTGATGCTGGATGTTGGTAACGATGTAAATTTTGTTTCCCATCACCTTTGGACAACGTTTAGGCCAACGACATTTCATGTCCTGTTTTTCTCCTGAGATTRTTGGTTTAAAAGGCAAAATGTTGATTCACCACTTTCTTTTGCCTTACTGTCACAATGATGGAGCAGGGTTGTCCCAATTCTCACTGAAGTAGGTGGAGGGCTGGAGATGTACAGAGTGTGGGGTTTTTTTTTTTTTTTTTTTTTTTTTGGCAGATACATACTTCCAGTTTTTGAATAGCTCTCTGACCTGCCGATACAGATTTTCTGATACCGATTTTCAGGGGCGGAGTGGGGAAACTTTTCAGCCCGGGAGTTTAATGGCCAAGACCAGCCCAATTTTTGTACATATAGAAAATTAGGCAAAGATGTACTGGCATGTAATATTTTTGTATTTTGTATTCACCGATCAAAACCTGCCTCTTCACACTTCATAAACAACAAAGTAAATGTTTCTGCTGTGGTGCAATAATGTGTACTCAATCACACCTGTATGATGTTCACATGCATTATTATACTGTGTACTGTAGCAGCTCTTTAATCTCACCAGGAGTACAGTTTGACTATCAACTAGTTTCATAGAACACAGTTCAGTTTGGTGGTACACTGCAGGTGTGTTGGTTTATTCTCTCTAATGTTAAGGAATGAGCATCAGAAGCATTGTAATGTGTGTGAGGGGGGCATTAGCAGGGGGTAGGCCTGTCACGATAACAAATTTTGCTGGGTGATTAATTGTCTCATTGTACATTTGTTTGTAGCATCATTTAATAAACATCTCTCTTCTTATCTTCTGTAAGCCAATATGAATATGTAAACCACTAAATCCTGATGCTGGATGTTGGTAACGAAGTAAATTTTGTTTCCCATCACCTTTGGACAACATTTAGGTCAATTATGTTTAGGAACTGAAAATTGGCTAAAACATTACAATAAAGAACAGTGCAAATTTGGCAAGACAGAATTCTGTTGTTGTTTATGATTAGTTGTAAGCATACTATGACTGAACAAATTTATTGTCATCACGGTAACAGCCGTTTTAATAGGCATATTGCAAAAAAACTGCATAAAGTGCAATAAATGGTTGGCACAAATGTTTGCATTTACGCATTTTGTCAGCATCTGTCTAACAAACAAAATGGACCAAAGAAACCACATCAAATCATAACCACATGGTCAGTGGAGAAAATGTTGGACAACTGCATTGAGAAAATATGCAGTTAGGTTTATTACCTTTTATTGAAAATTATTTACTTTATCTTCAGATGTTATTATTTATTTAGAAAAAACTAGATACCGCATAGCGGTAACATAATGAGCCCCCCCCCCACACACACACACACACCTATGCAACAATGCTGCTGTGACCACGGAGCCGAGCGTGGCAGCACCTCTTCTGCTCGAACCACAGGAACGATTCTAGGATCTGACATTTAGGGGTGCTTAGCCTCCAGCAGAGCTAAGACCCAAGGGAAGCTATTTGTCGATGCAATTTTCTAAATCTCACTGCTTATTTACGTATATTCACATACAAAATGAAACAGTTTTGACCAACTAAAACAGTTAACAACTATAGATTGAATTTAAAACAGAATGTCAGAAGCTTACATGAAACCTGCCAACATCAATGAGACATTAATATTAACAAACACCTGTGGAGGGAACCTTTCTTAGTGGAGTCTGAGGAAGATTTTTTAAAAATCTACTCAAAATTATGTATTTTCCAGTCATTTGAATTTCATTTGACTAAATTTATTGGATTAATAAAACAATCTAAAAACAGTTTATTATCAAGGTAAAATTGTGAAAGCTAGTCTTTAATGAGCTTTACCTGAAAATCAGATTAAAAACTGCAGTTTCTTTATTTTTTAACCTGAACGTTACATTATGGGTCTGAGATTATTATTATTATTATTATTATTATTATTATTATTATTATTATTATTATTATTAATTTATCATTTACCACAGTAAATTATGATTACCATGAGGAGTCTTTAACATTGAGATGTAATCAGCCTCCGACTGAAGATGCTCCGTTTTTTCTATGACAGTCTGATGAAGAGGATGGTCAGTGTTGTCCTAGCCTGGTCCTTGCCTTCCTACACAGTTCCGCTCAATTCTAGTTTCCCTTCACTGCTCCATCTGGGATTTCTCCCACAGAGAAGGATTTCTTCAGGAGAATTTTCATTCGGGCCAATCAGAGAACAGAACGTCGATTTTCTGTGCAGTGTCTGCTAGTTAGTTTAGCTACGGCAGTGGAGGAAGWGAATGAAGCCAGTCTGTGTTGAWRAGGCTTCCAAATTAAATTAAATTTGTCTGACAAAGCAGCAGCTCTCATTTACAGTCGTYTCGTTCGGCTCGGTACTTCTCTCCTCTCAGTAGGGTTTACAGCGCACGCGATTTCCGGTTAGCTTCCTAGCTTAGCCTCCTTCACAGAAAAAAAAWATGTTGCGGCCAACTGATACAATCACTTTAAACTTCAACAGAGGCCACGCCTCCAGCAAGAATCACTTCTCTATAGCGGAGAGTCCAGACCYTCGTACGAAGCAAAGTGAAGGACAAGGGTCTGGTTTTTACCAGGCTAGGGTTGTCMRCAAYGTTCTTGATTWTATRTAAAATCCTTTCCAGAGGTTCCACAGTCGTCCCCAGRACAGAATYAGCCTTCTTTATCAGGTTGTTTAGCGTTATTAGGTCCCTGGCTCTGATGCTGCTACCCCAACAGATGAYGGCAGAACAGATGACGTTCTTAACAACRGACTTATAGAAGATCAGTATCTTGCTGCAGACATTAAAGGATCTTAGCTTCTTCAAGAAGTACAGTCTGCTCAGTCCTTTCTTGTTTGGGKTGTCCCAATCCAATATTGATATTGGCCCAATATCAGCCAAAAAACAATKATCAGATTTTATTGGCCCGCATCTACGATCTCTGATAGTTAAGCACTCTGATAGAAGCAGTGCGTTCCACCAGTCCACTCCAGCATTTCTATGCAGCAGTGCTTGGATCCAGCATGCAGAGCCCAYGTGATCACAACAACATGCTGCAATAACAAAGTAACAAGAAGTAGGAGTGATGYCGGCAGTACTTTCTATTTTCATYAAAAACAGAGTTGAAGCTAAGTGCAAAGTTGTCATGCACAAGTTTTCTGTGGGGGCACAGAACCRTGTACATTTTAAACCGGAGACAACCAGGCTCTGCTCTCYACCCTGGCAGCAGCTATGCGATTCGGCTCGGTCCAGTGTCTCTCCGTGGTTCAAACCACACACAGCCGCGCTGTTTCAGAACCTCCTCTCTGGTTGTTCTAAGCGGGCAGTACAGCAYGCTTACGGTTTTGACATCAGCAGATTGCTGCCCGTGGATTAGCTCTGGGATTGACTGACAGAAGAAAGGAGAGCGCAGCTTTTGTTTTAGAATAGGAGCTTGCAGYGTGATACAGTGACATGGCGAAAGTAGTGATAAAAACTTTGCTCCGTGCATGAGTGTGGATAGCGAGAGGCTAATCTGCACATGATGTTCGGACTGTAGAATGTGGAAATGCAGCAGTAACAAAAGGTAGCTATCAATTTATTTAACTGACTAATTCTATTTATTTTTTTGCTCTTGTTATTAGAGTGGTGTTTAATCTGTTTACACACTTGTTTTAGTGAAGATTAAGTGCAATGATCATGTTGTTYTGGACACAGTCAGTAAAATTGGAGCTGTGGACTCTTAACTTTGAACAGTTGGACATTGGACAATAATGTGGGGTTTTGTTTTGTCCCCACCTTCAGTTTTTCCCACCATAAAGCAGCACCAGGCTGACAGATAGTTAAAAAAATAACTGTAGTGATTTTGAATTGTTATTTTACACTTTAAATGTACATTTTGTTTTTATGTTTTATTTTTCAGGGTCTTCTCATTTATTTTATTTAGTTTATTAAATTRCAGAATGTTCTTCAGTTTACAATGTATGTGATCCATTGGTTAAATAAATGGGTCAATTTTTCTCATACCTACTCTTTTTCACTGTTTGACTTGATCAAGACTTTTCTAAGATTTCCCACTACAAAATAGGTAAAAGTGTGTGATTCCTATTGATATGGTATCAGGTCAATATCGGTATCGGCCAATTCTCAAAGTTCCAATATTGGTATCGTATCGGACATTAAAAAGTTGTATCGGGACACCCCTATTTCTTGTAGACTGCTTCACGGTTGAGTCTCCAGTCCAGTCTGTTGTCCAGATGAACATGTTGATCATGTTGTCTACTGGATAACATGAAACATTTCCCTATAATTGCTGCACATTTACTGTAATATCATAAATGAAAAGATGTAATCAATAAAATGTTGCAAAGTGATTAGGGTAAATGCTTTCAATCTGTCTTAGAGACAGACAAACAGAGTTTGTGTTAATTAATGAATTGGTTATGCTCAATTTTTYGACCCCAGACTTAAAAACTAGTTCTGCATACAAAATGCTTTTGACCTCATTTTGAAAAATCTATTTTTATATTGAATCTCTTGTTTTGATTTTTCCATGACAAACCAAAATAGAAATAAAAAAGGGTTGGAATGAATAAGGAATTAAAGACAAGCTACCTTCCAAATAGGCTTAACTCCTTGTTTAAAACTTTTATACCATCATGATGATTATAAAACTTTCCTCTAATATTTCAAGATTTTATCTGACAATTTACAACGTGCAGTAATCTTGAGATTTATATGAAATTAATAATCTGGCTGTGAGCCAGAAACTACAGTTGTGATACTCCTCTTTTGGAAAATCTACAACTCCACCAGGAAGAGGAAAATACCCCATTTCCCCTTTTGCCAAATTCTGTCTGCAGCTGGAAACAGATTTCTGCCAGCCACTCAGGCAGCACAAATCATTTTGAGGAAGTACGCTCTGATAAGACTCTAGCTGGCAGCTAAAACAAAAAAAAGAACAAACAATGTTGCAAATTTCACAGTTCAAGAGAGAAGAGTGTCCACCCTGTGACMTGACATATGTTTCTTTTCTCATGAGAAAAGGAAAATAACTTAAACTCGAGATGTTTGCTTGCTGCACGATAAAACTATGGTGATATAATCAGAAATAGAAAAATACAGGAAGGTTAAGTGTCTTCTTGACAGTTCACAAMATTTGCCACAAATATTAGTGTCATTAAAGCAAATATTTGTAGAGAACATCTACATTTTAAGCCCCACTATACAGTGTTAAAGCCCTGACATAGCTGATCATTTCTGGTCTTTTTGCACGGATCTACAGAACTAATGTGATCAATAGAGGGGCCATGTCCTGCTAAGTACAGCACAGAAAATCACTGTTTTAGTGCTGCTTATTGTGCGATTCAGGTCTGCTGTGTTCACTGTACTGTGTCATTTACTAGCTGTGCTCTCATACTAATACACTGCTGTAATGATGCTGTGTCCAGAATTATCTTCAATCATCTAGAACCCCCTAACTCTGTGTAGAACAGCTCGTTTCAAACTGTAACATGAGCCTGCTCTCAGCAGCTCTTATGCAAAAGCATCAACCTTGTTTTATACTCGATGTTTATTTAAAGTGCCATTTTCCAGTCCGCTAGTATTGCACTCAATATGGACCCAACATTCCCCTACATTCTAGACAACTCAGCATGTAAGACATTTAGTCGTTTCTCTTCTTTTGTTTATGACAATCATMACTAAGGAGGATCATAACTAAATAAATGAGGCTCTTTGTAGAGTAAAAAACAAATCCTGGTGGTTGTGGGAACATGAAGCCTCTGCAGGAGTTGCAGACTGAATCAGTTTAGTCCTGATGACCTGTCGCAGGTCCAGAATGGACAAGAAGTAGGGCAGCATGGTAYATGCGGTAGACATGGTATTAAGTTGGCCTATRGTAGAAGTTTACACTCTACTGTCCTGTCGTCAGTTACGTCATCGCACCTGTGTCAACATGGCTGTGAGTGCAGAGACAACTGAGCAGGAGGAGTTCAAAATATTCTGAAAATAAATGAAGAAATATGGTGTTTTAAAACACATATAGAGAGAATAAATCCTCAAAATTTCCCCCTCCCATAGAAAAATTACGTCGGGAAGATGAGCGCGCAGCAGAGCAGCAGCTGATAAGTTCAGCAGGCAGAAGCTCATTGTATGGCAGGCAGATGTTACATTTATTTGGCTTCACCACAATTATATTCTAGTTATTTGAAACTGTTTTACGACAAAACTATGTGCAGCTTAAGCCCCTTAAAGCCTTGTCACACTATAACATTTTAGGCAACTTAGAATTTATTATGTCTAAATTACTTGAAGTACTGGTTTCATTTCAGTTCAATTCAAAAATAACATTTTAACATCCACTTTATTTTGATATTGTTGAAAATTTGAAAAATGTTTTTGTTTGTTGTTCTCCACCCATCAGTTCCTTGTGTCAGAACTGAATWAGGAAAAAAAAGTTCTGCTTTGCAACACCCTCAGCACACAAACTTTTTAAACTCGGGTCTAAGAGTGGAAGTTGTTCATAAACACAATTTTAGATAAAATCAGTTGTGTGCAAACATTACCAACACTCCCTCAAACTATGACAAGATGCAAATACATCCCGACACAGGCGAGTCCTGTTGAGCTTTCATTTGTCTCTTATTTCCATACTTTGGTACAGAAAAAAAATATTCTGTAACACGTCAACAGCTAGTATCAGAGGGATTGGTATTAATCCAGAGTTTTTCTACGTTAGTTCTACTTTTTTCCTGTTTTTTTCCTTTGTTTTAAACCACGTCGAGCATTTTGATAAAGCTATGTAGATATATTTTATTAAAGTTCACTTTTGTTTGTTTTTGTTGGTTAACTGAGCCAAATATACTATAAGGCAGACACAGGTTGTCTATAGACGCAGGCAGTGAGAAAAACAGTGTTAATATAAAGTTTAGCTCATTTACCACAATTCTGCAGCTCTGGATACTCTGGTATGTCAGAGTGTTTATGTTCATGTCAATCAAAAGTTTTGTGTAATTTACTGAGACACAGGAGCTCAAACAGAAGAGGACATGTCAAAAGTTCTCAATTGCATGAATTGTCTATGTCTATGATATATATTTTTTTCCTTTTACTTTCTTATACATTATGCACAGCTACCAACATTAACTGAACATTACTGAATGATTTTGCAKTACAAGTTTGACATTTGTGGAATGATGCCAACTTCTGCACATCATTTGCATTCCCACAATAAAATTTAAGCCCTGATATAYATTTGACAATTCACGTCATCAACACCCATCTATATCTAAAAATACATTTAACATAAGCTGGACAAAACTTTTACATCCCCGTGAATTTCAAGTATTTCATCTCAAACTGACTCAAAGATAAAGTGAGAATCAGCAAGAAACCAGCAACTGACAAACTAAACTACAAGTAACATTTTTAAATATTATGCAATAATATACTGTATTAGCAATGCATTAATTGTGCAATCTATCACCTGCACCAAAGAGATGAAAACTAGAAAGGTAAAGGGATCAATCACTTTCAGCTTGGCTGCTAATTTTAAGTGAAGACATGTTGAAAAAAAGCATCAAATATTAACGCTGTTAACATTTCACACCAACTTTTTTACCATAACTTGTGGTGAAGATATTTAGGATCCATTAGAGCACAACTACATAGACCTGAGGATTATTTTTTTTATTTAATCAGCAACACTGTGAAGTGTAACACTAACACACTGGTCTTTTTTCTACTCCTCTTTGCTCAGACAGTTTGTAGTTATTTTTTATTTCTGAATCAATATCTGAACATTGTGGAGGTCTGAGTTCAGCATTGGTGGTTCATGCTTGATACTGTCCAATCAGGACAGGTAGCTACAAGGCCATTGGCATAGTTATAATTACACTTCTTTGTAAATTAATACTCTGGTACAGTTTGAGGAATGATTAATAGTTGCTCAGCCGAACACTGACAATGTAGTCCAAAAACACACAATTTCTACAAAAAGCTGCAGTTTTTGTGTCTTTGCTGATTATTTTCTGAACCAAAAACCACTGTTTTTGAGAAATAAAATCAATAAATCCACAAAGATATTTTTGACAGTTCACTGCCATGTGGCATTGTCTCAGAGTAACCTTTGACCCCTGCTGTTTCCAGTCTGGTGATGTATGCATTTACATATAACACATTAGCTCCTGACATGATGTCCAAGCCTGTTCAAACACTTAGTAATTTTATTTTCTAAGCAGCCAGAGTGATTCCAACTCATCCATTTAAACAAGATCTGCTCCAAGGGACAGTACGGCAGAATGGGAACAAGGTGATAAAATTTTTGTTGTAAGGGTGATTAAACAATTAAAACCAGAGGAGAAAGAAAAGGTGGAAGCATTCAGAGCAGAAGGCAGATGCTCTGAGGAATGAGCGACACGAGGGAGGAAGTAACATATGCACTGACGTATATCTAAATGTTCAATTGCGTATGCCTGTCTTTACACTACCATGCCTACAGGCTGTCAGACAGGTTACTAAACGCACCTGTACGCCTGCCTCCAGGGCCAACAGGAAATACAACAATGTCAGATGAAAAGAAAACTTCTACATTAGTGTGTTTGGCCTCTTGAGTCCTTACCTGTGTCTGTTCTCATCATGTCCTCCTTGTCCATGTATGATCACCTGTCCCGAACCATGCTTCCCCTCTTTGGGTGAGTCAATGTGTGGGATGAGTACGTCCTCCAATCCCAGGTCAAAGCGCTTGTGCTTGGAATTGTCCGGGAGGAAAAAGAAGGCCCCAAAGCATAACGTGATGAAGGCACTGAGAATAAGGAGGAGGATAAACTTCTCCGACAGCCTCAATGTCGCTCTGTGGTGTGGGAAAGAGGAGGCACCCGGCGACAAAGTGGGTATCCTGCGGCCCGACAGGGGCAGTAGAGCCGGTGTGGTCATGGTCTGACAGCTGAAGCCAAAATAAACTTGGGGGGGGTGGGTTCTACAGGTGCCACAGGTATGGTTGTAGACTATTATCTCATCCCTGCTTTGGTAAGTCCGGAAACAAAACAGGACCAATGAACCTCAGCGTAGAAGTGACCAGTCAGCCATAAAAAGGTCATGACGAATCTGGAAAAAAGGTCACATGACAAACAAAGAGGTTGTGTTACTAGCAAGTCAATGAAACCTAACTGTCAGAAATTTTCTATTATCTGAACAGTGTTTTGTCTAGATCAGTGATTCCCAAACAGGGGTACGCGTATCCCTAGTGGTATGCAAGCATATTACAGGGGGTACGTGGAAAAATCTCTCAGGTGTGTAAAATAATTAAATAAAATAGATTTTCGCAAAAAAAAAATGCAAACTGAATTGTGGAATTGACAAAAYAAAATGGAATCCAGTATAAAATGCAGAATCTCACAGAATTTGCTTCGTTTGGTTTAAGTTTCTGAGGTACTTTGGACAATACAATGTATTTTGGATGCTGCCGCTTCCTGTACCTGCCATTACCTGGTTTATTTCTTTAATTACTTATTCACTTTCAAGGCAATGTATTATTCTTTATATTTGATTTGAGTTGAAAAGAATAAAATGCCTGAGAGTTAAATGTTCAAGTTAAGAGGATTAAATAAACAATTTTCATTTAAAAAGGCACAGTGTGTAGGATTTGTTGTTTTCAGGGACATCAAGTGGTTGAGTGGTTGAATCATCCTCCCTGGTCCTCCCC